>NC_143154.1:16668262-16830523 GCF_041381405.1 Jatropha curcas | reverse complement strand
CCTAAATTACATGTCATCTTTTGGCACGAATGCCTTAATCACTTTGGCGACAAATCGCCTAACCAATTTTTGGCAACAAATTGCCCAACTTTTGGCACAAATGCCTTAATCAACCATTTTGGCGATAAATAGCCGAAACATCAATTTTTGGCAATAAATTGCCCAATCAAGCACCTGTTGGCAACAAATGCCTAAAACAAAAAATCAATCAATCTTTGGCGAAATGCCTAAAAAATGCACGAAGCATACACACACTCATGCATAAAGCATACCCCTTTAAAATGCCTTTGAATAGGCTTTATCGAACTACGTCGGTTTTGATCTCTCATTGAAACGAGAGTACGCAGGCACGTTCGGGATTTAACCCCGAGCGGCAAGTTGAAATCACCAAAGCACTTTACTGGTCCAATTGCATCAATATTACCTTGCAAAGCATTTACACTTAGGTTAGTTAATCAGCATGACATAGTCTTGGGATCCACCTCGGGTTCGTAGATTGTGCCTTAAACTTTGGGATAATTAATCTAGACTTAGGTTAATTAAAATTGGAGTCATTTAGGGTTCTTTCTTAGTTTTCCCTTATAAAAATAAACTAGGTGGCGACTTCATAAAACACACACGTGAGCATGCCTCGTTCCAGCACAATTTTGCCTGTCGGGGAGGGCTCACAAGAACATCAAAGACAATTTCTTCCTGTCCAACCCTTCATGTTAGTTTACCTTCATAAACATCAATTAATGCTCTTGCAATTGCAAGAAAAGGCCTCCCAAGGATTAAATATTCTTCCCTGTCTTCATCAATACCAAGAATAACAAAATCAACAGGGAAGATGAATGTACCTACCTTTACAAGCAAATCTTCTACAATTCCTCTTAGATATTTGATCGATCGATCTGCTAATTGTAGAGACATCCTTGTTGGTTTGAGTTCTCTCATAACTAGCATCTTAAAAACTTCGTAAGACATAAGATTAATACTAGCACCTAAATCTGCCAAAGCTTTTTCAAAATCAAGATTACCAATATTTCAAGGAATAGAAAACTTCCTGGATCCTTTAACTTTGGAGGCAATTTGTTTTGAATAATTGCACTGCACTCCTCAATTAACATTATCATTCCTTGATCATCGATTTTTCGTTTCTTGCTTAGAATATCTTTTAGGAATTTCGCATAGCTAGGCATTTGAGCAAGAGCTTCAGCAAAAGGAATGTTGATTTGGAGCTTTTTGAATACATCTAGAAACTTTAGGAAGCTCTTGTCATCTTATGCTTTCTTTAACCTTTGTGGAAAGGGGACAGGTGGAACATAGGGTTTTACTTTTTCTTGTTCTTCTAGGTCAATGATGGGGACCTTTGGCTGTCCTTCCACTTTCTTTTCTTTCTTTGGTGGCTCTTCTAACTGTTTGCCGCTTCTCAAGGTGATAGCCTGCACCTAATCTTTAGGATTCTTTTCAGTGTTGCTAGGTAACGTACCTTGAGGTCGAGATGCCATCATGTTTGCAAATTGTCCTAGCTAAATCTCCAGATTTCTTATCGTCGCCTGCTGGATTTTATGGTTTTCTCTGATTTCATTCATGAAATCCATGTGTGATTTAGAAAGGGCAGTGAGGAGGTCATCATGAGATTTCTTCTCTTGAGGAAGGAAACCTGGTGGTGCGTTCAATGTGTTGTTAGGATTCCCATAGGATAGATTAGGATGGTTCCTCAATCTATTATCATATGAGTTGGAGTATGGGTAATTCTTCCTTCCTTGATTCATCACATAGTTTACTTGCTCCAAGGTTTGTGGATTCAAAGAGTCTATCATGCATTCCCCAATCCCATGTTGTCCATTGCAACTGTCACAAACTTGCATAATAGAATTTACAGGATTAGTAGTTAACAGGTCCAGTTTTCTTACCATGTTATCTACCTTGGCATTAAGGGCTGTAATAGCATCTATTTCATAGACTCCTGTATTCTCTTCCTTTCAGTATTGTTTTGATAATGGCTGTTGCTTGCCATCTCTTCTATCAATTCATATGCCTCATCAATTCCCTTCTTCTCAAAGGATTCACCAGCAGCTGCATCTAAAGTGATCTTGATGTTAGGAGATAATGCATTATAGAAGGTTTGTACCTGTAACCACTTAGGCAAACTGTGATATGGGCACTTTCTCAACAAGTCCTTGAACCTTTCCCAAGCTTCATACAAGCTCTCTTGATCATGGTGAGCAAATGTCATTATCTCGTTGCGCAGTTTTGTGGTCTTTGAGGATAGAAAGAACTTTGTTAAGAATTTTTGGGCTAGTTCTTCCCATGTTGTGAAACTTCCAGCAGGGCATGATTGTAACCAAGATCGTGCTTTATCCTTAAGAGTGAAAGGAAAAAGTCTTAGTTTAATTGCATCTTCGGAAACACCATTCTGTTTGAAAGTATCGCGAATTTCCAGGAAATTTGTGATATGGGCATTAGGATCTTCACTAGGAAAACCCCCATATTGGATTGAGGTGGAAAGCTTTTGGATAATTGCGGGTTTGATTTCAAAATTATTAGCTACCACCCGAGGTCTTGTAATACTCGAGGTTGTCCCATTAAGATTAGGTGTTGTGAAGTCTCGCAAGGTGCGGACCGGATATTGAAGTGGAGGTCCGTTTACATTTTCGTTTTTGTTTTCGTTCTCGTTGACCATGTCTGCTTGTTCGGGTTTTATTTCACGTGCTCTTCTTACAGCGTTGTTCTTACGGTAAGTTCTTTCAATTTCTAGATCAAAGGCTAGGGGTTTAGTCCTTCTTGATCGTCTTTGCATAAACACCTGAAATAATTCTTTAAAAGAAAAGTTAAATAAAACAAAAGGGTGTCTAAATTAACAATAGGGTAATTAGTATTGATATTGATAACGCCAATCCCCGGTAACGGCGCCAAAAACTTGACAGAGATTTTTTGCAAGTGTACAAATTCGCAACAAGTAATATAGAGTGAAAGAGTATCGTATCCACAGGGATTGTATACCAAGTACCAAAATTATGTTAACCTATTATTATTTAAACGACAATAAGAGAGATTTGTTATAAGGAAAGTAAATTTGAAAATAAAACAGAAAGAGATCAAGCAACAAAATTTAGGTGAAAAGAAATCAAGGATTTAAAATTACTAGGGAATTTGACTTCACTTAATTCTATCCAATTTATTTTATTAGTCTGTTAATCAATTTTATTAATTGTTCAAGTAGGAGAAACAACCCTAAAATCACTAACAAGCTCTCCCGATATATTGTTAGCTATTCTAATCTAGTCTAATTACCTATCTTCCAATAGCACAATCAAACATAAATTAAATCATTAAGTTTTATGGTTGTTTTGTGAATTCATAACCTAAGGTCATTAACTTATGAAAAGCCCCCTTGAGTCAAACCATATAGCTTCCGCATCAAGTTATTATTCTCAAGTAATTTATTACCTTTTTCATATCAAAAACCCTTCTCCAGATAGTGATTAATGAAATAAATCAATCCATGGGAGAAACTCTGCCTGGAGGCTTTAAGTTCAATAATAAATTATAACAAGAACAAGGAAAAACAAATCTAATATTATAAATCGGAATTGAATTAAGTTACATCAAATCCCTAGTATAAGAGTTTAGCTAGACATAGTAATTAAATAAAACTCAGTAATACTTGAATAAATCCTCATAATCAGTAATGAACAATGAAAAGAAAAACAAGATTAAGAGTTTAGAGATAAAAACTAGGCAACAGCTATGTGGATGGCTTCCTTGAATCTTAGCACAAATCTTGGATGCTTGAAATCTTTAAGACAGAGAGAACTATGTAGAAAATTACTAAATTTCGAGCTCCCTTAACAATGAAAAGCTCCCCTCTTTATATAGACCTCCTGGAGGAAAATCTGACTCCGTTTAGGAAATAGAATCCTTATTAAGTACAAAATCTTCTTTAGGAGATCATGACTGTTTAGGCCTTGGATTTCTTCTTAGTTAGGACTCTTTTCTCTTCCTAATTAGGTTTAGATCTTGTCTAGCATGTTTAGGAAAATATCCGAGGCAGGCCCATATGAGAAAAAGATTGGCTTGCGTTTTCAGTTCAAGTCAGCTCTGTCTTCGAAGCACGGGCATGCCATGTAGCATGGCTAGGGCGTGCTAGAGTCTGGAGCTATGAATGGTTAAGCACGGGCCATGCTATGCAACACGCTCAGAGGAGTCTTTTGTGGCACGGGCGTGTGCCATAGCACGGCTAAGGCGTGCTAGGCTCTGTCCTTTCAAGATAGATCTCATCATGGGCGTGCTAGGTAAACACGCCCAGAAGTTCTTCTGGACATGGGTGTGCCATGTAGCACGAGCCAGTCGTGCTAGCCCCTGACTCTCCACTTGATTTTCCTTAGTTTTAGCATGGGCGTGCTAAGGTGCATGGGCTGGGCGTGCTTGAGTCTGAGTATTTTGCTTTGTAATGCTCTTTTCTGTGCCAAAACCCTGCAAATTTCTTTCAGATCAAGTGGATTATGATTCAAGGAAGCTTTGACAAAAATTATACTTGAAATGAAGTAAAAATAAATCAAAGTGATAAAATTTGCTAAAATTCTAATTAAAAACTATACTAAAAATACTGTAAAACTGACACTTATCATTAGACAACCAATTGTACAAAAGAATGTCAAATGGTGTATTATTAAGGTGCGTACCAAGGAAAGAAGCTGAAGGGATTATGGAATAGATCCATGCAGGGGTTTGCGGCATCCATATGAACGGAAAAGCGCTGGCTAAGAAAATTCTCAGATAGGGGTTCTTTTGGTCGATAATGAAAAGGGATTGTATTTCTTTCGTGAAAAGGTGCTTTGAATGTCAAATTCATAGAGACCTGAGTCACATTCCACCTTCAGAATTACATCATTCTATATCGCCATGACCATTCGCAGCTTGGGGAATAGATATCATCAGTAAGATCTCATCCGCTGCATCTAATGGGCATGAATTTATAGTAGTAGCAGTGGATTATTTCTCAAGATGGAGGGGGTTGAAGGAGAATCTTTCAAGAACATTGGAGCCAAGTGAATGGCCAAATTCATTAAAAAGAGCCTGATCTGTAGTTATGGAATCCCCCACAACATAGTGACAAATAATGGAGTTCAGTTCCAAGTAGAAGTGAAGACACTGTTAAAGAAATATGGAATTGAACATCATAAATCTTCACCGTATCGACTAAAAGCTAATAGAGCAGTGGAAGCCGCAAAGTGGAAGCCGCAAACAAAAACATTAAGAAGATATTAAGGAAAATGGCAAAAAATCACCGTGATTGGGCAAAAAAGTTACAGTATGCTTTGTGGGGCTGCAGGACCACTGCCAAATCTGTTAATGGGGCAACCCCTTATTCTCTAGTCTACGGAATGGAAGTTGTGCTATCAACGAAGATAGAAGTGTAGTCCTTGCGCATAATGATGGAATCCAAGATTCCAGAATGTCAATGGGCAGAAAATCATTATCAAGAACTAGCACTCTTGGATAGAAAGAGGCTTAATGCCCAATTCATGGATCAGCTGTATAAAAGGAGGATAGCTAAGCACTTGAACAAGAGAGTTCATCCGAAGCTATTGAGAGTAGGGGATTTAGTTCTGAAATAGATGCGACCAAACACTCATGACCCAAAAGGAAAGTTCAAGCCTAATTGGGAAGGCCCATTTTTGATCAAGAGAATGTTTTCTAAAGATACAGTGAAGCTATCAAATATGGAAGGCAATAAATTTACCGAACCAATCAACTTGGATAGACTGAAGAAATTTTATGTATAGCTTGAAATGTTTATGGCAAAGACTAATTAATAAATTCACCTTTTGTGTTCTTATTAACTTTAAAGCATGTTATACAAAGTTTATGATGATATGCAAATGATGTGAATTTATTCTAATGAAATAGGATAGCAGGAAATATATCAAGCATTTTTAAGCAAAAAGACATTTCATTCTTAACAAGTGCATACTACATGCCAGGTCTTAGCAGAAATCTAACGGTCAATAGATCAGCCGACTCCGAGTCAGCACCAACTCCAGAATAAGACTACAGCCAAGAGCAGTACAAGTCTGAAACGAAAGTATCGGCCACATCAGAAATGGGTACAGTCACGCGACTAGGTCAAGTGAAAATAAAGCGAGAAAAAAATCGCTTTGTAATAAGGCCACCCTCGAACTGCGTATAATCAGGGACAACCTAATGACGACCTACTCGGTTGGGATAATAAGCCACTGCCATGGTCAAGCCACACAGGGGCACACAAAGCGTGTAAGAAGAAATTGTGACTCGCTTTATGTACCACCACGGGCAAGTCCATCTGACTCCCTTGGAGGTGAGATCCTGAAAAATAACAGTCCAGTCTTCAACGGTCTCTCCAACCAAATGACGATGAAGTCAAATATAGACTTGTGGTCTAAAATCGAACATCAGATGCTCCGATGGTCGATCCATCATTTGCAGCTTCTCAGAAGCCCACAACTGTAAATGCATTCAAAAAAAGAAAAAAAATAAGAAGAGCTCGTTAAGTCAAAAACCCGCAAGGATTGTGTAACGCCCTAATTTTTCTGTGTCTAAAATAATAGTTTAACCGGTCTGTGAATAGTACCACCGGTCTGTGAATAGTACCATCGGTCCGGAAATAAGTATTATTTTGGTCCAGAAAAATTACTATCTATGTGTCATATTTTATTTAATATTTTTGGAGTATGCATACATGATTTTTATGGGTACAAAATAAGTAATGAATATTTTTGGAGAATTTAGATAATTAGTGAATAGTGAATTATGGTGTTATATTAAGTAAGGAAATTTGAGGAATTATTTTTAAGGATTAAATTTGAGAATTTTATGGAGAGAAATAATATTTTGAAGGAATTTAATTGGAGATTATTTTTTGCCATTAGATGAGATTACTTTTGACTTAATCCTAGCCATCCAATTAGGGGAAAAGACTAAAATACCCTTGTTGCTTTATATAAGTCAACCATCAATTATTGTGCAACCATTTTTCTTTCTTCTTCTTTTCCTTACACGTCTCCTCCTCCTCCTCCTCCTCCTCCTTCTTCTTCATTTTCTTCAATTCTTACTTACTAAACACATCAAATTCACCCCAACCAACATGATTTAAGTTATTAATCCTAGAGATTAAAGCTTGAGAAGTGATTTTTGGTGAATTATTTCAAGAAATTTGGAGATTCTCTGCTTGAGCCAAAGGTTGGAGAAACCTTTACCATGGAGTAAAGGTAAAGTTAGAGCTTAGAAAGCTTTAATTTAAGCTTGCTAAAGCTTATTTTTAAGGTTAGTGTTCATAAAAACACTTACCTTACTCTAATTTTTGATTTTGTGCCTTTATGCTATCATGTGTATGTTTTGGGATTTTGTATGAAATGAGTGATTTGTTGAATTTTGGTTGCAATAACATGCTCTTGGGTGATGTTTGATGAGTATTTGTGTTGTGGTAGACATTTCTACCTTGTACCTTTGTTGTTCATGTTCCTTTCATGTTAAAGAAAGCTGAATTTGGGAAAAACGTGTTTTTGAGTGAGATTAAGGACCATTTTTCAATCCTTTCTAGTTTCCATTTGTGTCTGAGTCCTTCACAGAAGTTGTAGCTCTACTTCTCCGCTTTCCAACCCATCCTCTTTTGTCCAATTTGGAGATGTATATCTCAACTTATGATTGAAACACACAAATAGACTCTGTTGTGTCGGGCCACATGCATCATTGAATTGAGTGCCCATTTTGACCACTAGAATGACAAGATTAGGCTCTATGTTCTTCATAAAAGTTGTTGCTCTGTGTCTTGAGACTTCCCTCGTTCTGAATTGGTTTAATTTGAGTGTTTGGTTAAGTAGGAATTCAATAAACATTGAAATTGGTTCTGCTGAATCAGGTCTGGTCTGTTGGTCTGTGTTCCTAGTTTTTGTTTGCTATCTTACCGATTGATCTGGGCTATGATCACTTCATAACATTTGTAGAATTTTTTCTTAGTCTTCTAATGAATTTGATTTCATTTAATTTGGAGACCCATAACCGAAGTTATGTTTTAAAAACACAGCAAAGGTCAATGTTACATTTATTCTGGAAATTTTCTATGTTAAGTCAATATGAGAATTTTTATGAATTACTTAAGTTGAAATTAAGTTTTTATTATGATTTTAAGAAGCCTTAAGAAAATGAATTTTATGAGAAAATGTTATGAAGTAAGAATGAAAAACAAGAATTTTGGGCTCTAATATACTTGGTGTGAATTTGATGCATGATTTGATTTTATTATATATGATGAGCATGCTCGGCATTTGATGCCATTATGATAAGAAGCTATGATCATATGCTAGGCACGTGGGTGTCTTATGTTAGGGCGGACGCGCTCTATATGTTATGCAAAGGTTGGCGACCTAAGGCCATTATGAATAAGCGATGAAAACTTATCTGCTTCTTTTTCTCCTATGTGTATGTGAGCCCTTGTAAAATATTTTTAAGGAAGTGAAATAAATGAGATCACATTATGTTAATAACTCTTAGTTTACCATAACTTATTTATGAGATCAAATGAGTTTCTAAAGCATGATGTGTTGGTGTACATATGTAATGCATGTTCAAATTTAAGGATTTTATGTATATAAATGATTTTTAAGTATGTTGTCGTCACAACATTGGTTTGTTGTGTTTATGAGCACCACTGAGTTTTATACTCAGCGCGTTGATTTTATCACGCGCAGGTTGGAGATTGTGCTTGCTGCTTAAAGACCTAAAGAGTAGCATCAGAGCTGAAGAGATATTTTGGTAGTGTATTAGTATTTTATGTAACGAAAAATTATGGCATGTATAAATATTACATTTTTGGAGATTGTATTATTGAATGTATAACTGAAGCATCTTGTTGTGAATGATTTTGGTGTATATATTGGGAGATAAACTTGGAACTTATTTAATGGTTAGAATATTAGAAATTGATATGTTTAAATGCATGTATTTAATTGTTGAATATTAAAATGTTATTGAGGATATGAAATGATAGAAGTGCTATTGTGTTGTTATTGGAGTTTGATGGGGTTTGGAGTTTGGATTTGGGAGTGCTTTGTATTCATATGTTTGGCAACTTCTATTTTTAGGGGAAACTCTTGCAGTTTTCTGTAGGACTCTCCCGAATCATTTTCAAAACAAAATATTATTACTTGCTAAATGTATGAATACTACATCACTTCTAATTCGTAACATGATTGTATGATTTATATGTAGGTTAGGACGGTGCCTCTGGCACTGAATGTGGCATCCACCGTCGGGTCTTTCGGGATCGGGCGGCGGGTGTTACAAGTTGCTTAAGCAAAAGTTAGAGCAAAAAAATGTAATAATAATAATAATAATTAAAAGGAAAGGAAAAATGCATTTACCTGCAGTAGAAGCAGACTCCTCATCAGACTGAGTACCGAGCTAAGGTCTTGAGCATGCTCTCCCAGCCATATAAATGTTTCAGCTAGAATAAATGGAAAAGGCATGCGTCGCCTAGCCATTTGCTCAACTATAGGCATCAGTCTAAGGCTACAATAGCCGTCAATGCCACTGAGTAGCAAGTACTGACTAAGAATGCAGAAGCAAATAAGTGAAGGCCAGTACAGGCTAGAGTGGTCCATACTTAATGCACGATCTACAAATGATCGCAGGGGCACGACATCAGCTCTAAAGTCGTAAGACGAAATCTCATAAGCTGAGAAACCAAAAACAGGTAGAATTAGCGTAGCAGGGTCAACATCTAGCCAGGGCACCGCAAGAACTTATTCAACCACGGCTACTCTCCCAAAAATAATGCTGAATTCTTCAAATAACGGACAAATCTCAAAGTTGTTATAGTGAAATAAGTTGTACGAAGGATCAAATGGTTGATAAACCATTGCAGCAATCTGGGTTGAACCCAAATGTTCCAATAGTAGCTTAGTCCGTTGAGCTCAAATGGTGTCAACAAATCCCAATCCTCACAGCTAAAACTACGGAAAAATGCTTCAAAAGTAGTGCCAAGGACCAATCCATGGAAATTAGAAAAGAAATGAAGAGTTTGGGAAAGTTTTTGAGTGAAGACTTCGTCTAAAATGAGAAGAGAAAGCTTAAGCTTTTGTAATGTATAAACGTATTATGGGCTTTTGTAGTAAAGAAACAAAGGACAGGTTGACAGTTTGCTGCCACTGCAGTATTAGTTGTGCACACCACTGGTTAGCAGTCATTTGGAAAGAATTTTTTTTTTTATTGCTTTTCAATTCTCAGATTCAACAACTAATGTAAATATCAACTATAAAGCACAAATACACCAATATCACTTAAAAACATGTAAAGAAATTGGCTTGTGGGCTTCATATATATGAAAATAATCATTCTTTAAAAGATGTTCCCTAAACCGGGTCTAAACTACAAAAGCAATAAAGAGAAAGAAAAACAAAAGAAATAGAATGGTGTAGCCAACTCAAGACATGTTGGAAGCCGTTTCTTCCGAATCATCATTGCTGGACTCCTCGGCTTCTTTAATGATCATCGACCTACATCTAGCTCCACGACCAGTATGCCCGCCACGTGGTATTCCTCGACCTCGACTAGTAGGAGGTGCCATGCTAGCTCCTTGCATACATTCATAAATATTAGCAAATGCATCTCATGCATATATAGCATATGCATTGCATATTTTTCTTGTGTTGTCTATACTTATAGAGATAAGCTCGTCCAAGAGCCTCGCCACCACCAACTTAAGCTGCGCCGCTTCGTATAGCTGGCACACCTCATTGTAGTCATCAATGGACACTTGCAGAATAAGACAGGGGCAAAGGTAGCTAATAAGAAAGCAAAATTATAAAAGGAAAATTATCATAATTAAAAGCAAAAATCACTCATATGGGTGCAGTCAGGCGGAGACATCTGGTACGGGCTCACAAGATGTGTCTCCAGTATGCCATGAGCAGTCTGACCTGTACGGTCCAAAATAAAGGAGAAGAGGCACCCGATCTATGCTTCGACTTGCCAACAATGATAGTCGTGTCCGGGGCCCTGGACTCAGAACCTCTCATTACGCGCTTGCGGCGCTGTTGTTGCTACAAGAATAAAGCACAGTTTATGAATGAAGAACACTGGGGCCAAGCCAAGAACATAACAAAAAGAAGGAAGAGATGAAATTCACCTGTATCGAGGCAGCACCCTGACCTCCAGCCAACTCCTCCGCCTCAGCAAAAGGATCAAACTCGATCGGAGGAGGTGTGAATACCTAAATTTTGAGGCTCAAAGAGCCAATTCTTTCGGACTGCAAACAGCCCGGTCGGACCAGAGGTCATTCAAAAAGTTCACCGGAAGTGTGCCAATATGGTACTTGAAATGTCCGAAAAATTACGAAGATCACGAAACTGGTCTCGGAATATTTTTTGGAAGTCCGAGACTCCCGAAAAAGCCTCCGGAAAGAAAAAAAAGGCACGCATGTCCGCCCGCGGGGGTGGGCATGCCCACCCTCAAGGACGGACGCACCCGCCCTGCAAAGGCGGGCACGCCCGCCCAACCTGGGCGGACACGCCCGCCCAGCCCAGGCGCGCATGCCCGCCCTCGAGGGCGGGCAGGCGCGCCCGGGGTGCGTTTTTTCTCTATAAAAGACGGCTCTGGGGCTCCGTTTTGAGGCACTCAGTCTGTGTTGACGGACGCTCCTTCTCCCTACGCTCCTTATGATTCTTTACTGCTTTCTTGCATTTTTTAATTTTAATTTTATTGCTTTCTTGTGGTGATACTTGGTCACTAAATTAAAATTAATTAAAATTCCCTTAACGAGGAGCTTAACCTGGAGTTAAGAAGTGGCCGTCGATTAAATCAGGTACATGAACTAAACTCTGCCTATTTAATTTAGCACTTCATGCATGTTTCTCTTCTACTCCTCCTAATTCTACAACTGCATAAATGCATTCACTTCATCTTTAGGCAAGTAAATTGCCTCAATTAAAGTATGATTAAGCTAAATGCCCGGTTAATTAATAATCGTGGTATTAAAACCTAAATCCGACAATATTGGCTTAAAATATCTAGTCTATCAATGGCTATGGTATGATTGCCTTTATTTCGAACAATTTTCGGCTTAAGTCCAGTTCATCAATAATTGTGACTAAGTAGCCTAAATTATTCACGTTCTTTTGGCATTAAATTGCCTACATTGCAGTTTGATTAATTACTTTTGGTAAACAAATTGCCAATAAGTAAGATCAGTTATTTTTTAGCAATAAAATGCTTAAATCAAAGTTTTGGCAAAATGCCTTAAAATTAAATCAATCTTTTTGGCTTTAAAGCCTTAAATCATTCAATTTTGGCGACAGTCGCCTAAATAAATCATCAATCAATTTTGGCAACATCTTGCCTAAATCGGCACTTTTTGCTAAAAGCTTTCAAATCAACACATTTTGGCTAAAAGCCTTTAAAATCAATTTTTCGGCAATTAAATTGCCTAAATCACAAAATGTTTTGGCTAAAAGCCTTAATTCATTTTTTGGCAAACAAATAAGTCCAATCAACATTTTTCTGGCACACAAATAAGTCCAATCAAAACTTTTTGGCAAAATGCCTAAAACAATCAATTCTTTGGCACAATGCCTAAACAAAATGCACAAAGCATACACACACTCATGCATAAAGCATCCCCATTCAAAGCCCTCTAAAAGAGGCCTATCGAACTACGTTGACTTTGATCTTCCATTCAAACGGAAGTACGTAGGCACGTTTGGGATTTAACCCCGAGCGGCAAGTCGAAATCACCTTAAACACATCATTCACCTTGTAAAGCATTCATTCATGGTTAGTTCATCAGCATGACATAGTCTCGGGATCCATCTCGGGTTTGCACACCATGCCTTAGACATTGGGATAATTAATCTAGTAATTAGGTTAATTTAAATCGGAGTCACTTAGGGTTTTTTCCTAGTTTACCCTAAAACAATTAAACAAGGTGGCGACTCACACATCACGTGCATTTCTTCCTTAGTCACATGCATCTCATGCATTTGATATTTAGGGAGGGGTTCACAGTTTGGCGACTCTGCTGGAGAGTTATGTAATCTTTTTGCATAATAGTGGACTACAATTGTTGAATAAACTAACATGCCCTTCTTTAGGGCATTACTTTAGGGCATTACTTTACTATGCTTTGTTTTGCAGGGTACCTTGACATAAATCGAGTGTTCTTTCTTTAAGAATACTCGATGAGAGGAATTTTGAACTTAAGTGACAAATTTGATTAAGACATTTGAATTTGTTGATCTATTTGCACGATTGAGAATCTTTTTCTCCATTGCATAAAAAAATGAATTTCAAATGAATTTCTTCTCTCTCTGTTCAAACTTCTGAGTCTGGATAGCAAGTAGCGCTGATCGGCAGGTCTCTTTGATTATGTCGACGGACAGCCAAAGCATCCTCCCTGTTGCCGCAAACCACCCCCAATCCTTTTGGGGATGGCCCATGAGTATGCGTACCGTTGGACCCACGCGAAACTCTTTGTTTCACATGTGGTTAGGTATATCCATACTCAAGGTTCAAGGGTCCCTTATAAACCGATTCTCTATTTGAGTCATAGCCTATAGAACCTACCCTTTAGGACTGTATGCACCCAATGATGTGAATCATATTCATTAAATGGTTTATGGCGTGTTGTTATGTGCATTCACGACATATCATAGGCATGGGATAAACACAAAGGGAGCAGAAAAACACCCTTTTACTTTCAGTCATGCACAGTTGGACAAGAGAGTCAATTCACCTCACATCAGCTACCTGATACACCGACCACTGTACCTAATCCAGCTACCCTTACCCTTACAGGTGCCCACAATCCGAGTGCCTACCCAAGTGCCAGACACACCTACAGTGCTATCACCAGCTTCACCAGCTTCACCAGCTACACCAGCTTCGCCTACAACTCCAACAACCTTATCTGCACCAATGGCATCACTTGCTGATATCCAAACCCTCATTGAACAACTAGAGGCTAGAATGGAGGCCAGAATGGAGGCCAGAATGAATGAGGCACTAGCTGCCCAAAGGACCGCCCTGATAGCTGAACTGGGTAATGGGAATGGTAATGGAAATGGGGCTTCCGCTGGGGGAAGTGGACCTGCTGCCTCCAACCAGGGTCCTGCTGCTGAACCTACAAACCCTGCCCTAAACCTGGATGAGATGCCTTCTAAAACTGCCTCTGAGCTGGAAGCTCAGAGAATGAGAGAGAAACTAGAGCTCCTAGAGAGGTCCATCACTGCTCTCAAAACCCACAAGGAAGTGGTGGACATGGACTCCTTGTCCTTGTTCCCTGAAGCCAGGTTGCCAACTAAGTTCAAGATGCCCAACATGGACAAGTTTGATGGAACCACTTGTCCTAAAACACATTTGAAAATGTATGTGGGTGCCTTAAACCCATTCAGATTGAGCAGTGAGCTCCTTGCTCAGTTGTTCCAACAATCTCTTACTGGTGCTGCATTAAGATGGTTTGTTAGCCTTGATCGGTCTAAGATGAAGACCTGGGAGGATATCTGTAATGCATTCAATTCACAGTACCACTACAATATGGAGGTGGATGTTACTCGAAGAGAGTTAGAGACCACCAAGCAGAAAAATAATGAACCCTTTTCCTCGTTCCTTACGAGGTGGAGGGCCAAAGCCGCCCAAATGATTAACCGGCCTTCTGAACAAGAGCAGGTGGACATAATAATAAAGAACTTGCAGCCTAGTCTACCAACAACGATTACAAACCCAGTACCTGCCAACTTTCCAGTCGCTCATTGCCACTGCCACAAAGGTAGAGGATCTGATCCAAATGGGGCAACTGAAAGACGACTCAGGGACCTCTAAGTACAAGAAACCTAGCCAGCCAGGCAAGGTCCACGAAGTGGCAAGCATCACTCCCACCAACCCTTTACGAGTGGGGAATATGAGGAATGGTAATCAATCGAGAAGACCATACACTGACCTTGGAATGCCAATCCTTTTGGTTTTCCGAGAGGCTGTCAAGGCCAACTATATCAAGCCTTTAGAAGCAAGACCACCTCCCAATCCACTACCGAGAAACTATAAGGCGGATGAATACTGCGAGTATCATCAGGGATACGGGCACAAGACTGAAGCATGTTGGACGCTCAAGAACCGCATACAAGACCTGGTAGACAATGGGTCAATCATCCCAAGAAGTAAACCAAACATTAGCACTAATCCCTTACCAAATCACGGGGTAAATGCTATTGATTCTGACCAGAAATTAATCGATCCTTTCGAGTTATTTTTGGAAATGAATAACATCTGTGTCTTGGATTTGAATGACCTAAGTGAAGAGGTCGATGCCATTACTAGGAGCGGGAGACAATATGAACCTTTAGTTTTGGACAAAATCCAAAATAAACCCTACCAGAGGGCAGAGGAGCCAAAGGAGGACCCGGTGCTGTCACAATTAAAAAAGACACAAGCTAGGGTGTCAATCTGGGAACTTTTGGCATCATCCTTTCCTCATCGCCAAGCTCTTTGCAAGGCTTTGAGTCAACTCCAGACGCCTGTGGAAGTCAGCCCTGAAGTGCTAGTATCCACCCTCACCCAATTATCTAAAACACGAAGCATCGGTTTCTCTGATGACGATTTGCCCAAGGAGGGAGGCAGTCATAACAATGCTCTTTATGTCACTGTTCAGACTCGAGACAAAACCGTGCCCATGGTTCTCATTGATAATGGGTCGGCGCTGAACGTCTGCCCACTGAGAGTAGCCAGCTGTCTAGGGTTGGAGGAAACTGACTTCACTCCCTCGGACCAGATAGTGAAGGCCTATGACAGCACCCGGAGGGAGGTATTGGGGGTTGCCACGCTGAAGCTAACAGTTGGGCCGGCTGTGATGGAAGTCCCCTTCCAGGTAATTGATGTGCCAACCAGCTTCAACCTACTTCTGGGCCGGCCATGGATACACCACACTAAGGCAATACCCTCGTCCTTGCACCAAAAGGTCAAGTTTCCATATGAGGACAAAGTTATCACCATTCAGGGCGATGACTACAGCCAGCTCAAAAAGCCAAAGGGCCAGCCTCTCTTTGAGGTCAACCCTGAGACCGCCAACCTACCCCTCTCGGGATTTCAATATGATACTGTGCAGTTCATAGAAGGAAAGACTACAAACTCTCGAATTCTCTTTGATTTCGGGACAGTGCAAATAAACTGCATAGTGCCCTTAATGCTTAAGATGTCCTATCTGCCAGGAATGGTTATGGCCAGATCCGGGAAAACATACCCCAAACTGCAAGCCTGGGAGTGTCCAGTGAATGAGGGAACCTTCGGACTGGGTTATGAGCCCACTAACAAAGAGCGTGCTGAGAAAACCCGAAGAGGAAGGAAGAAAAGTATACATATGCGGCCTTACCTATTGACTCTGAACAGCTACTTCTGCAAACCTGGAGAAGCAGTTTCTTACTGTGGCTTTCGAGAGCCCTTTTGCTGCCCAACTGTTAAGAAGATGCTGCCTGGAATAGAAATATTCTCGGATGTTTGGGGCAACAAGCCCGAGGTAGTAACCGAGCTGGAGACAGAAGACTTCATGCAGCCTAATCTCTTTGATGAGGTTGCAGTTATCACCAGAAGTGATGGGAATCAAGACTTGTGCAGCCTAATCAAGCCGAGCAAAGGACCTCTTGACAACTGGTACACCGAGGAGGAGCGCACTGCTGACAAAACCCCTCCCGAGTCAAGCATAGTACCAGAGTCTGTAATAAAGTCCTGTACTGAGTCCGAGTCTGACCCCGAGTCTGAAACCGAGTCAGAGTCCAGTTCCAGTTCTGTGTCGGATCTAGAAGATCCAGATTTCAAACTTGATGTAACTTTTGAAGACGATTCCGTCATAATTAATAAAGGCTTGCAAATTCTTGATTACCCTGCGTGTCTATCTTTCCAAGCATTTCCAAGCAAAAACAATCAAATAAATGAAATAAAAAATGAAAAGGAAAAGATAGTAATTGGCAAGGAAGAAAATGAATATACATACATTGCATCAGATTGCATGAACAGGGAACAGGTCAGCGAATGTTTGAAGAAATTTGCTGATTGCTTCATGTGGAAGGCAAGTGACATCACGGGAATCGACCCAGCAATAGTGGTGCATAAGATTCCAGTATACCCTGAGGCTAAGCCAGTGAAACAGAAGCTTAGAAGGCTAAAGACAGAATGGTCCTTGAAAATCAAGGAGGAAGTTGCCAAGCAGCTGGAGAACAAGTTCATAGAACCTATTGCCTACCCGACATGGTTAGCGAACATCGTGCCGGTTCCTAAGAAGGATGGAAAGGTGCGAATGTGTGTGGATTACAGGGATTTGAATAAAGCTTGCCCGAAGGATGATTTTCCCCTGCCACATATTGACTTACTGGTGGATCGAATGGCTGGACACGAGATGGTCTCTTTGACCGATCTTGCTGTCGGGTACAATCAAATAATGATGCATTTGCCAGACAAAGAGAAGACGGCATTCATCACGGAATGGGGAACCTACTGCTATAGGGTCATGCCCTTCGGGCTCAAAAATGCCGGGGCAACCTATCAAAGAATGGCAACGACCATCTTTCACGACATGATTCACAAGGAGGTGGAAGTGTATGTGGATGATATGGTGGTTAAGTCAAAAACAACCGAAGAACATACAACAGCACTTGAGAAGTTCTTCCTTAGACTTCGAAAGTATAATTTGAAGCTCAACCCGGCAAAATGTCTGTTTGGAGCCACGTCCGGAGTATTTCTGGGGCATATGGTTAGTCGGAAGGGCATAGAGATTGACCCTTCAAAGGCCAAAGCTATTCTGGAAATGCCAGCACCAAAGACCGAAAAAGAAGTCCGAGGTTTCTTGGGAAGGCTACAGTACATCAGCCGTTTCATCAATTAGTTGGCCGATACCTGTGGCCCAATTTTCAAGCTACTTAGGAAAGGAGTGGCAGTCAAATGGGATGAGGATTGTCAGGCAGCTTTCGACCAAGTCAAGCAATACCTGTTATCCCCGCCAGTCTTACAACCACCAAGGCTAGGAAAGCCTTTGCTACTGTACCTGTCAGTAACAGAAGAAGCAATGGGGGCCATATTAGCTCAACAAGCAGAGGATACAAGGATAGAAAATGCCGTGTATTACGTTAGTAAGAGGATGCTGGAATATGAGTTGAAATACAACAAGATAGAGAAGTTGTGTCTGGCTCTAGTCTGGGCCTGTACCAAGCTGCAACACTACCTCTCGTCTTACACTACACACGTAATCTCTGAATCTAACCCCTTGAAATTCCTTATGGAAAGGCCGGTTCTTGACTGTAAGATGGCAAAGTGGGTGTCAGTGCTTGCGGCTTATGATTTAAAGTTTGTACAACGTAAGGCAGTAAAAGGCGGGGCCTTGGCTGACCAATTAGCAGAATTACCAGTCGAAGACCAAATGTCGGAGGTAGAGTTCCCCGACGAAGACCTGTTAAACTTGGAAAGTCAGGTCTGGGAGATGTACTTCGATGGAGCTTCGAACTACCATGGAAATGGGATTGGAGTTGTATTCAAAACTCCTTGTGGAGAATACATCCCAATTGCAGTTAAACTAGACTTTGACTGTACCAATAATGAGGCCGAATACGAAGCCTGCATCAAGGGGTTAGAAGTAGCCTTGGAAAAAGAGATAAAAGTCCTCAGGGTTTTCGGAGATTCCAACCTGATAGTCTCCCAGGCTCTAAGGAAGTGGAAAATCAAGGAGGAGCGTTTGGTTCCTTACCTACAACGCTTAGACGAATTGGCTCAACAGTTTGAGGAATTATCTTTCTACTACCTGCCGCGAGCCAAAAATCAATTCGCTGATGCCCTAGCCACCTTGGCCTCCATGGTTAATGTGGGGAAAGGCCAAGTCATTCGGCCCCTGACAGTTAGGCTTCAGAAGCAGCCAGCACACGTCATGCATTTGGTGGATGACAAGCCTTGGTTTTGGGATATACAGAATTACCTTCGAAACGAAGCCTACCCGGAGGGATCCACCAAAACTGATCAACGGACATTGAGACAGTTAGCGTCGGGATACTTCCTTACCGGGGGAGTTCTGTATAAAAGAAGTTGGAATGGCATGCACCTAAGGTGCGTTGATGAAGAAGAAGCCCAAACCATTATGGATTCCATGCATAATGGGGAATCTGGGTCACACATGCACGGGATAGCCTTGGCTCGGAAAATCATGAACCTAGGTTATTACTGGTCAACTGTGAATGCGGATTGTGTGAGGCACGCGCGGAAGTGCCATGAGTGCCAAATTTTCGCTAAGCTGCAAAAACGGCCTCCAGTCAATTTAAATCCAATTGCTTCACCGTGGCCTTTTGCAACTTGGGGTATAGATGTAATTGGAAAGATCCACCCGAAAGCCTCTAATGGCCATCAATTTATCCTGGTCGCTGTAGATTATTTCACTAAATGGATTGAGGCAGCTTCCTTTTCGATGTTAAACGCCAAGAAGGCAGCACAGTTTGTACGTACCAGCATCCTTTGTCGGTATGGAACACCATTCGAGATCATTACTGATAACGGGTCTCATTTTCAAGGAGAATTCGCTGACCTCTTAAAGCATAAGAAGATTCAGCACCATAAGTCCTCACCCTATCGCCCACAAACAAATGGGGCCGTCGAAGCCGCGAACAAGGCTATAAAAGTCATTTTGCAAAAGAAGATTCTAAAGCATAAAGCTTGGCACGAACAGTTACCGAACGCCCTATGGGGATACAGGACTTCAATCAGAACGCCTACTGGGGCAACCCCGTACTCCCTAGTGTATGGAATGGAAGCAGTGTTGCCTATTGAGCTGGAAGTTCAGTCAGCAAGGATTATCCGGGAAAGCCAGATCAACGAAGCAGATTGGGCTGAGAATTATCATTTGCAACTTTTGGGTATGGATGAAAAACGATTGCGAGCAATCCACCAAACTCAAGTCTATCAAAGAAGAAAGGGAAGACATTTTAACAAGAAGGTCAAAGACCGGAAACTGGAAGAAGGTTGTTTGGTTCTGAAGGAAATTAGACAACCGGTCATAGATCCACGGGGGAAGTTTCGTCCTCATTGGGCTGGACCCTATGTGTTGAAGAAGATCTTGTCAGGCGGAGCCGTTATTTTGACTGATTTGGATGGCTTGGAATTCACTAATCCATGTAATTTAGATCAGTTAAAAAGATATTTTGTGTAAATTGTAATCATCTGCATAATGTAAAACGAACTACATTAGACCTGATTCTCTTTGGAAAAAAGAAATTATATATCGGAGATATGTAGGCAGCCCTCATTGGGCGCGGTCTAAACATTAATAAAAAAATCATTTCATAATTCATTTCTTCTTTGCAAAAAAAAAAAAAAAAAAAAAAAGTGAAAAAAAAACCCGCTAAGTCGAAAACCCGAAAGGGCGGCTTAGGCAAAAAGGGGGTAGCTCGCTAAGCTGGAAACCCGAAAGGGCGGCTTAGACAAAAATTAGAGCTTGAATAAATAAAAGTTGGCAAATGCTTGGAAAGGTCAAACGCCTAATGACAAAGTCAAATAATCCAGAATCAAGCAAGAGAGTCCAAAATAACTAAAGAAAGTGTAAAGCATACATCAAAAGATAAATCCAAAGTTCCAAACGAAAGGCAAAAAAAGAAAAAAATCACAAAAGTTCATAAGAGTCTAGGTATCCCGTCGCCTCCGCGGAGCGGCATCCTCTGAGTCTTCTACTGAACTTTGCCCAGCCTTGCCTGTCCGAGGGGCCAGCACAATCTCCTCACCTGTCCCAACCTCCTCTTCAGCATCAGCCTGAACCCAACCTTCGAGAACACTCAGCAGTGCAGTCCTCCTTGGTCTTTCAATCGGCCAGACAGCGGTAATGAACCAGGCCCGGTACTCGGGAGAAGTCTGAACACTGGTAGGATCAGGTAAAGGTCTAACCATACGGTGATCTCTAACCCAAGCTTTAAGAACAGCTCGGGTAACACCAGCAGTAATCGCAGAATCAGCTGAAAAGTCATCCATAATAGGGACAGTTTGATCTATCCCCATCTGCCTCAGAACGCGCGAAGCGGAGTACCAAGTACAGTGTGTGAGGCCTAGGAGATAAACCCGAGAATGGCGAAAGCTGACCTGAATAAAGCGGTTGATATTGTACCAAGGGACGAACCACAGTATCTCATTTGGACCCAATTCAACCAGCCATGAAGTCCATGTTTCAGTAGAAGGGTGGGAGAGCAAGATTTTCCGCATGCGATATTGAGAAGAATTGTAGGGAAGAGAGGTTGGAGCAGCCACTACTTGGAGGTGATCCCTCAACCAAACCTGAATAATGGATCTTTTCCATTATAAAAAAAAAAAAAGGAAGAAGAAGAATGAGGAAAGATGATAGGGAGAAATACCTGCAAAATAATGGGAGAAACGGTCCAATCGTCGAACCCTAAAGCGGCTCTGTCAAGACTTCTAATGGTCTCAGCCAGCACAATACCGCCAATGCAACCCATGTCCTCCATTTGCCAAACCATAGGGCAAAGCCGCAAGTCTCCAAAACCCGGGTCCCGGTTGAATAAGAAACCAGCCAATAAGCAGAAAACCAGGGCCCGCATCCTCAGCCTCATCCGGTCAGGGTCGTCCAAGCAAGTCTCTAAAAATTCATCAATCAGAGGCAGCAGAATCGCCTTCTGATCATCCACAATCATAGCCCTAGCCTGTGGCCGGCTAAACCGAAACAAGTTCTCAAATGACTTAACATACCCAACTTTCACCTCGTGCCTAACCAAGGGAGCATTGGGATCACACCCTATAATCGCACAAAATTCCTCAAAAAGAGGGCACATTTCCTCCATCATAGCCCCAAACCGAAAAACGTGAGCCTCAGGATCCCAAAATCTAATACAGGCCCGCACAAAGTCCCAGTCAACTACTACGCCCCTAAGAGTGATAACAGGAGAAATTCCGTACCTCCCCAAATTGATCTTTTCAACTTTGGAGAGACTCCTGGTCCAGCTATGCATGCTATGATTGTAAAAGGGATTCATGTTTCTTATTTATTTATCCTTCCTGTTTTTATTAAAAAAAATAATAATAATAAATATAATAATAAATAAAATAAATAATAATAAGTAAAAAAAAAAAAGGAGGGAAGAGAGAGAACTGACCTAAATAGTGGTTTAAGCACAGTGTTCGAGAGTCAGAATGAAAAAAAAGGGGCTGAAAGCAGCCTTTTTATTGAGAAAGTCGCGCCTAAGGGCGGCTGCCCGCGCCCTCTAAGGCGGGTATGCCCACCTGAAAGGCGGGCACGCCCGCCCGGTTAGGGTGGGCATGCCCGCCCAGCATGGGCGGACATGCCCGCCCAGGAAGGGCGGGCACGCCCGCTCAGCGTGGGCGGACATGCCCGCCCAGCTAGGGCGGGCACGCCCGCCCAGCGTGGGCGCACATGCCCGCCCAGGCAGGGCGGGCACGCCCGCCCAGCCCAGGCAGGCATAAAAAAAAAAAAAAAATAGAAATAAAAATAGAAAATAACTTTTTCCTTTTCTCTTTCGAAAAAAAAAACAAAAAAAAAAGAGAAACAAAGTGTGTACTTTTTTAATCCTTTTCTGCTCAAATCTAATGCATGCATACTGTCAGGTACAAATAAGTTGAGCACAGAAATACAGGCCAAGTTTCAATACAGTAAAAAAAAAGAAAGAGGGAAAGAAAGTAAAGGAAAGCAAAGAAGTCTAGCAGCTATCAGCGGCGAGACCTCCTCCTCCTCTGGTCGTCAAAAGCCTGCAGTGTCCAAGCTGAAGTTAGTTCCTCCTGCATTCCAAGGATTAGCTCCATCATCTGACGGATCAAGCCGTCAGGAACCTGGAAATCACACAAAAATACAAAGTCAATATACAAATCTCATATGAATCCTTTTTTATGAGGGATTTACCAGTCATTACCTCATTAATGTCATCAGGAGGAAGAGCCAGGTGATTCACACGACCCAGGGATACCTCCCTAAGAGACGAAGTACCATCAGGAGTGTAATAGGAAATGCTGTATGGAAGGTGCAAATTGGCCAAGCCCGGATGGACAGGCCTGGTAGCCTCTGAAATAGCCTGGGGAATCCTGAAGGCACCAACCGAATGACTAGGGCCAGCTCGAGACGGACCCTCCACCGGAGTAGAAGAAGAAGGCTGGGTCACAGGCCTCCTCCTTGGAGTCCTGGCCGAAGAACCGGAAGCCCGAGAGGAACGGGTGCCAAGCGGCTGGGAAGGAGTCGACCTCGGGAGACTGTCGAACCTGGAGCCGATGGGCCGCATCAGAAACACCTGGCAGAATTCGTCATAATCTCCACCCCGGATCAATTCCATGTACGGGATACCCTCAGTATGGACATTTGTAAGAACCATCTGTTTGCCCGCTCGCATGTCCTCAGGGGGAGGAAGAGGAACGGAGCGGCAGCCCCTAACCTGGAAGTTCACTCGCTCACCCAGGTAATAACGTCTCAGAACAGGATGTGATAATACAAACCGCCGCCGAGACAGAGCCTCTGATCGCCTGAAATGGGGATCCGCCTCAATCCAATGTTGGAGTCGGATGCCCATCGCCCCTACTTCAACCTATGTAAGAGAAGCAAATGTGTTAATAAATCTTTTTTTTTCTTTTCACATAACCAAGAGAAATCAGGAATGCACTCGCCTGCCCTATGGTACAAGTATCGAAGAAGCTCCGCAGATCTCCCAAAGACTTCCGGTGTAGAATAGACTGTTGGTTAGCTCGGTACCATCTCCAAGCTAAAGGTACCAACCCTAGCCCAAGATCAGTGCGGGCCAGCTCAGGGCGGATATAGGGAAAATACTCAAAGGCCCAAGTCTGCACAAGGAAGGAAAGGATTAATAATAAAAATAAAAGGGGGGGCACAGAATGAGGATATGTTCTTTACATTACCTCCCAGAAATAGTAGGTCCCACTGAGCCTACAGTGGCCTCGACTCAGATCGCACATATCCTCGTACATGCAGCTCAGAATAGCACCGGCCCAGTCATACTCAGTGAGGTGGGCCAAGTCCTCCAAACTCCTCAGTATAGAGGGATTAAACTTCTCTTTTCTGTTAGACCAGAAAGACGAAGCAAACAGCAACAGCAGAGTGAATCTAGCTACCTGAGTCGCCGTTAGCTCTCCCTGTCTATGTCGGGCATAAATGCTAGGAGCTTGGGAGGATAACCAGTGCCTCGAAACACTCAGATCGGGGGAGGAATGGCTGGGTCTAACAATCCGGGGAAGGTCAATCCCTATCAACTCCGTCATTCGGTCGGGGGTAACCGCAGTCCTCCAATCGTCATACAGCTCGATCGGCCGAGTACCAAAAGGAATCTCAGAAATCAATGAAAAGTCAGTTGGGGTCATCGTCATCTCGCCCCAAGAGAAGTGGAAAGTGTTGGTGGTGTCCCACCATCTCTCAGCCAACGCGCCCAGTAAACTCTTGTAATTCTGCCTACCCAGCTCGAGATTTCTTAAGAAGCCCAGGTGAGAGGGGTCAATGATGGCTCCGACCGGGTTATTAGGATCAAGTATGTCAAATGGGATCTCAGCAATAGAGGACTCGCCCACGTCCAGCCTAATGTATGCGTCCTAGAAGGTAAAACAGTTTAAGGTTATCCTTTGGTTCCTAACTAAAAGATATCCTAATCCTCCCCCAGTATCATACTAATAAAAGTGGTAAGATTCAATCACAATTTGGCCTAAGGCCCAAAAATCACGATTTGGCCTAAGGCCCAAGAAATCACGATTTGGCCTAAGGCCCAAAAAATCACGATTTGGCCTAAGGCCCAAGAAATCACGATTTGGCCTAAGGCCCAAGAAATCACAATTTGGCCTAAGGCCCAGAAAATCACGATTTGGCCTAAGGCCCAAAAAAAATCACGATTTGGCCTAAGGCCCGAAAATCATAATTTGGCCTAAGGCCCAATCACGATTTGGCCTAAGGCCCGAAAAATCATAATTTGGCCTAAGGCCCAAAAAATTCACACTCGGCCTAAGGCCCAAAAGTACAGAAGCGAAGGGAGATTACCTGGGCAAAGACGCCGGTCATGGAAGCATGATTGTCAGCGTCCGCCGCAAGATTGGCATCGTCCACAGAAATTCCCAGACACTCCAGGAGGTCCTCACCGCTGCTATAGCTTGGGGAAGCCATGATGAGAAAGTTGAGAGAATTTGAGAGAGCTCTTTCGATTTGGAGAGTGGAGAATAAATGAAATAATGAGTTTTTGAGCTATTTATAAGCAAATAGCCAAGAGGCGGGTCCTTTTGACGCGTCTAACATTCGCCTACAAAATTTAGTTTTCAGACAACCACCAGCGCCCATAAAAACATCTTTTATGGTTGCCGGTGGGGGGCAACTGTGAATACCTAAATTTTGAGGCTCAAAGAGCCAATTCTTTCGGACTGCAAACAGCCCGGTCGGACCAGAGGTCATTCAAAAAGTTCACCGGAAGTGTGCCAATATGGTACTTGAAATGTCCGAAAAATTACGAAGATCACGAAACTGGTCTCGGAATATTTTTTGGAAGTCCGGGACTCCCGAAAAAGCCTCCGGAAAGAAAAAAAAGGCACGCATGTCCGCCCGCGGGGGTGGGCATGCCCACCCTCAAGGACGGACGCACCCGCCCTGCAAAGGCGGGCATGCCCGCCCAACCTGGGCGGACATGCCCGCCCAGCATGGGCGGGCACGCCCGCCCAGCCTGGGTGGATACGCCCGCCCAGACCAGGCGGGCACGCTCGCCCAGCCCAGGCGCGCATGCCCGCCCTCGAGGGCGGGCAGGCGCGCCCGGGGTGCGTTTTTTCTCTATAAAAGACGGCTCTGGGGCTCCGTTTTGAGGCACTCAGTCTGTGTTGACGGACGCTCCTTCTCCCTACGCTCCTTGCGATTCTTTACTGCTTTCTTGCATTTTTTAATTTTAATTTTATTGCTTTCTTGTGGTGATACTTGGTCACTAAATTAAAATTAATTAAAATTCCCTTAACGAGGAGCTTAACCTGGAGTTAAGAAGTGGCCGTCGATTAAATCAGGTACATGAACTAAACTCTGCCTATTTAATTTAGCACTTCATGCATGTTTCTCTTCTACTCCTCCTAATTCTACAACTGCATAAATGCATTCACTTCATCTTTACGCAAGTAAATTGCCTCAATTAAAGTATGATTAAGCTAAATGCCCGGTTAATTAATAATCGTGGTATTAAAACCTAAATCCGACAATATTGGCTTAAAATATCTAGTCTATCAATGGCTATGGTATGATTGCCTTTATTTCGAACAATTTTCGGCTTAAGTCCAGTTCATCAATAATTGTGACTAAGTAGCCTAAATTATTCACGTTCTTTTGGCATTAAATTGCCTACATTGCAGTTTGATTAATTACTTTTGGTAAACAAATTGCCAATAAGTAAGATCAGTTATTTTTTAGCAATAAAACGCTTAAATCAAAGTTTTGGCAAAATGCCTTAAAATTAAATCAATCTTTTTGGCTTTAAAGCCTTAAATCATTCAATTTTGGCGACAGTCGCCTAAATAAATCATCAATCAATTTTGGCAACATCTTGCCTAAATCGGCACTTTTTGCTAAAAGCTTTCAAATCAACACATTTTGGCTAAAAGCCTTTAAAATCAATTTTTCGGCAATTAAATTGCCTAAATCACAAAATGTTTTGGCTAAAAGCCTTAATTCATTTTTTGGCAAACAAATAAGTCCAATCAACATTTTTCTGGCACACAAATAAGTCCAATCAAAACTTTTTGGCAAAATGCCTAAAACAATCAATTCTTTGGCACAATGCCTAAACAAAATGCACAAAGCATATACACACTCATGCATAAAGCATCCCCATTCAAAGCCCTCTAAAAGAGGCCTATCGAACTACGTTGACTTTGATCTTCCATTCAAATGGAAGTACGTAGGCACGTTTGGGATTTAACCCCGAGCGGCAAGTCGAAATCACCTTAAACACATCATTCACCTTGTAAAGCATTCATTCATGGTTAGTTCATCAGCATGACATAGTCTCGGGATCCATCTCGGGTTTGCACACCATGCCTTAGACATTGGGATAATTAATCTAGTAATTAGGTTAATTTAAATCGGAGTCACTTAGGGTTTTTTCCTAGTTTACCCTAAAATAATTAAACAAGGTGGCGACTCACACATCACGTGCATTTCTTCCTTAGTCACATGCATCTCACGGATTTGACATTTAGGGACGGGTTCACAGGAGGGATGTGGATTAAGAGCTGCGTCCGCACAAATATGGCATAATTGTTCGAGTACAAAAGCTACTGATGATTTATAACAGCTGACCCTCACCGAGCAGCTACGATGTCCTACTCCAATCGAATGGATCGGGTAGATAGCATGTAGTAAGGGATCTCGTGAGGTGCTCTCCTTCGATCCAGGCCAAGCTCCCACTCATATACCCTCTCTCTAAGCTAATACATGTCGTAGAATAAACTCAAAAGAAGAAACCGCCTATGCTGGTACCCGACCACTGCTTGGATGAAGTCAGGAAAGTTAGCTACATCTCTCTATGGATATCTCTCTATCTGAAAAACACAAAAAAGAAGAAAAGAGAAAAAGAAAAGGAAAAGTAAAAAAAAAAACAACAAAGCAAACGAAAAACATAATAAATAAAGGGAGTTAGTGACTTACTCAATCCTAGCTCGAGCCATTTAGTAGCTGCCGGAACATAGCAACGTCCGAGGTAGTATGATAGTACCTGCTATTATACAACCATGCTCAGCCTCGAGGAAGAGATCTCGTATTCATGTCGCCCTTGAAATCGAACAAGCAAGGCACGGGGAGGACTTTGTTCTCACAAGCCTAGATTTGTACAGAAAATAATAAAAAAAATAATAATAAAGTAGAAATCAATGAATAAAAGGACAAACAAGAATAAAATCAGAAAAGCAGAGAATAACCAGAAGATGTGCTTTCGTACCTCAATAACTTGCTTGTAGTCGAACTTCAAGTGTGCCCCATAGACGCACAAGTCCATGTCATAGTAAAGGTAAGATAGGGTAGCAACTCCCTAGTTGAATTGCTTGGTGGCATCCAGTTCTTGAAGTGGTGGAAGCAGTGCCAAATCTGCATTGTTACCATGGTTCATAAATAAGATAGTGGACAATGGATAGAACAGGTAGGCCTGAGCTACCACATACACGTCCATTTTCGCCACCCGCTCCCAAGACATCTCCTGATAGTGAGCATAAATGCTCTTATACTTGACCCTCTGGTTGAAAATGGTGGGCTTCATGCCAATAGCAGCCCAGATGCTCGCCCGCAGACCTAGACGGTTCAACGACCTCATTCAGTCATCGAAGACCATAGACCATCCTCCAAATGGTAGTCCTATGATAGCAGCGAAATCAATCGGTGTGATCATCATCTCGCTGAACGGCATCCATCCACCGCTCCATCAGAGCTAGAATGTCTAGACGATAGAGTTTGCCCCTACTCTTGGGGAAGAGTATCCACAAAGGTGCAAAGACATGCTCCCGGACGTGCTCTTAGACCCGCTCAAGCAATCGATCAAACCATTCCCTAGCTACAAAGGTGTTGCCACCCGACTTTCCACGCCTTGCGCCCTTTTGCAAAAATAAATCACTGTGAGTATGCTAATAAAGTGAAAAGGCACGTGTTTCATGTTTTTGGTGCAGGTAAGCAAGAAAAATGATGGAAATCACAAAAATACAATGTAACGCAGCCCCTATGGCGTGAGCCATTGAGTAGTGGCGCAAGCCATAGGGCTATAGTTTAGCCAAAAGGGCAAACACCACAGTTGCTATGGCACATGCCACAACAGCCAGTCACAGAACCAACACGCCCAAAACAAGTAAATTTTACTTGATTCTTGGTTTCTAACCTAATGTTTGCATGTTTCTAGCCTTAATAATGCATGAAAAACAAAAAGAAAAAGTGTTGGAATACCTCGATTATGCCCTAACAAAGGTGGTTGGGCAAATCATGTTGCAGGCTAATCAAAGTCCCTACGTCCGGAATGAACTCCTGTACTTTCACCCCATGGCTCCCAGGACGAGTACAAGGTCGATCATCGCAGCACCGGGAAGCCAATCCATGACATTTTCGGCAGCCATGAGTTCTAGTTACGAAAAGAGCAAAAAAGAGAAGAGAGAAAAGTTTAAAAAGAGAAGGTAAGTTAGGTAAGTAGTGACAAATGAATGTCACTTTCACCTTTTATAAGGTTTGGTGGGCCTATGGGCCCGACCAACGCCTATGGGCCGGTTTGGCCAAGGGTCTGTGAACCCCTACCCCAAAACATCATAGCATATGGAATGCATGTGACTAAGGGTAGAAATGCACGTGAATGTATGAGTCGCCACCTTGTTTAATTATTTTAGGGTAAACTAGGAAAAACCCTAAGTGACTCCAATTTTAATTAACTTAATTATTAGATTAATTATCCCAATGTTAAGGCATGGTCTACGAACCCGAGGTGGATCCCGAGACTATGTCATGTTGATGAAACTAACCATGAGTGAATGCTTTGCAAGGCGATTAATGTAAGTTGGACTAATTAAAAAATGCTCATGTGATTTTAGACTTGCCGCTCGGGGTTAAATCCCTAACGTGCCTACGTACTTCCGTTTGAATGGAAGATCAAAGTCAACGTAGTTCGATAGGCCTTCTTTGAAGGGCTTTGAATGGGTATGCTTAATGCATGAGTGTGTGTATGCTTCGTGCATTTTGTTTAGGCATTCTGCCAAAGATTGATTGTTTTAGGCATTTGATGCCAAAATGTTGATTTTAATGGCTTTTAGCCAAAAAAGATTGATTTAGGCAATTGTTGCCAAAAATTGATGTGATTTAGGCAATTTTATTGCCAAAAATTGGTTAGGCGATTTGTCGCCAAAGTGATTAAGGCATTTATGCCAAAAGTTGGTATTGGAAGGCGTTTAGCCAAAAGATTTAGGCAATTTATTTGCCAAAAGTGATTATTCGGGCGTTTGTCACCAAAATGACTGATTTAAGGCTTTTAGCCAAAATGAATTGATTTAGGCAATTTTTGCCAAAAGTTGATGTGATTTAGGCGATTGTCGCCAAAATGATTGTTTGAAGGCTTTTAGCCAAAAGATTGATTAATTCTAAGGCATTTTGCCAAAGCTTCTGATTTAAGCGATTTGTCGCTAAAAAGTGGTTAATCTAATTTATAGGCAATTTGTTTGCCAAAAATTGATTGAACCGTGGGCAATTTATTGCCAAAATGTGGTTGATTTAATTGTAGGCAATTTGTTGCCAAAACGTGATTGATTAAGGCTTTTTAGCCACAATTATTGATTAATTGGACTTAAGCCGGACTGTTCAAAATAAAGGCAATTAAACCGTAGTTATTAATTAACTAGGCATTTTAGCCAATATTGTCGGATTTAGCATTAATACCACCATTATTAATTAACCGGGTATTTAAGCTTAATCATATTTTATTGAGGCAGTTTATTTGCCTAATTGATGACATGAATGTGTTTATGCAGTTGTAGAGTTATTAGGAGTAGAAGAGAAGCATGCATGAAGTGCTAAAATTAAATAGGCAGAGTTTAGTTCATGTACCTGATTTAATCGACTGCCACTTCTTAACTTCAACTTGAAAAACTCCGGATTAAGCTTCTCGTTTGGGGAATATTAATTTAGAATTAATTTAATTTAAGTGGCCAAATATTAAAGCAAGAAAGCAATAAAAGCTAAATTAAAAATGCAGAAAAGTAGTAAAAGAAAACGCAAGGAGCGTAGGGGAGAAGGAGTGTCCATCAACACAGACTGAGTGAGGAAAACAGAAGGCCCGGGGCCACTATTTATAGGCGAAAAATGGACTGTTTCGGCTGCTCCGGGCTTCGGCGGCTGGGCCATCGGAAGCCAGCGGCTGGGCCGCCGTGCCTGGTGGTTTTACTAATTCTTGCTCTGGAGGCTTTTCCGGGTGCCTCGGGCCGCCGGTGCTCGGCGGCTGGGCCATCGGAAGCCAGCGGCTGGGCCGCCGTGCCTGGTGGTTTTACTAATTCTTGCTCCGGTGGCTTTTCCGGGAGCTCCGGACCTCCGAAAAAAATTCCGGGACCAATTCCGCGATCCTCGCGACGTCCCGGACGTTTCAAGTACCATGTTGGCATACTTTCGGTAAACTTCCAAAATGGCCTTCGGTCCGGTCGGACTGTTTGCAGTCCGGGAAAACTGGCTCTTTGAGCCTCAAAATTTGGGTGTTCACAGTTACCCCCCACCAGCAACCATAAAAATGATTTATGGGAGTCGGTGGTTGTCGGAAACACAAATTTTGGAGGCAAAAATTTGACGCGTCCAGAAGACCCGCCTTTTGGCTATTTGCTTATAAATAGCTTAAAATTCACCCATTCTACTCATTCTAAACTTTCTACATACAAAAGTTCTCTCAAATTCTCTCAACATTCAAAGCTACAAGACCACCTTCTTCTATGGCTCTTCCAAGCTACAGCAGCGACGAGGATTTCCTCGGGTCTCTAGGGATTTCTCTCGACGAGGTCGATCTTATGGCGGACATAGATACTCACGCCTCCATGACCGGCATCTTCGCCCAGGTGAGTTCCCTTTCACTTTTATGCGTGCATATTATTTATTATTTGGGCCTTAGGCCGAATTGTGAATTTTTTGGGCCTTAGGCCGAATTGTGAATTTTTTGGGCCTTAGGCCAAATTGTGATTTTTTGGGCCTTAGGCCAAATTGTGATTTTTTTTTGGGCCTTAGGCCAAATTGTGAATTTTGGAAAATTTCCCGTGCTTACCGTTTTTATTAGTATGCATGCTAGGGTAGAACTAAGATATTACCCTTAGTAAGGAACCAAGGAGTAACTCTTAGGTCGATTTACCTTTTAGGACTCCCGTATTAAATTGGATGTGGGTGAGAGTTCTGTGGCTGGAATCCCGCTCGAACTATTCGATCCAAACAGCCCGGTTGGCGGGATCATCCGTCCATCTTACCTGGGCTATCTGAGGCATTTTGACATGGGTCGGAGTAACTACAAGGAGTTGTTGTGTGCCTTGGCCGAAAGGTGGTGGGATACCACCAATACTTTCCACTTCTCTTGGGGCGAGTTGACAATGACCCCTACAGACTTTTCTGTGATCTCCGGGATCCCTTTCGGGATTCGACCGATCGAGCTATATGATGACTGGAGGATTGATGTCTCCTCCGACCGGATGGTGGAGCTGATTGGGATAGACCTGCCTCGGCTGGCCGAGCCAGTTTCTGCTACCCCTGCTTTGAGCATTTCCAGACGCTGGTTATCCCTCCAGGCCCCTGGCATCTATGCTAGATACGGGCGAGAAGAGCTGACGGCTACTCAGGTGGCCCGATTCACTTTGTTGTTGTTGTTCGCTTCGACCTTTTGGTCCAACAAGAAAGAGAAGTTTAACCCTTCTATCTTGAAGAGTTTGGAGAATTTGGCCCTTTTAGAGGAGTATGACTGGGCTGGTGCTATTCTGAGCCGCATGTATGACGATATGTGTGACTTGAGTCGAGGCCATGGCAAGCTTAGCGGGACCTTCTACTTCTAGGAGGTAATGTAAAGAACATTCTCCCTTTCCGTGTTTTTCTGTTTATCTTGATTTTCCTTTCTCACTAATTCTTTTTTTTCGTTCTGCAGACTTGGGCATTCGAGTACTTTCCTTACACTCGCCCAGAGTTGCTCCAGACCGATCCCGGATCAGGGCTGGCGCCCTCGGCTTGGAGATGGTACAAGTCAAACCTTCATCCCGTCCGGCGCAATAAGTCGCTGCTCGGTACCCGTTCTTCTCGGGCTTCGGGTCCCTCGACTAGGACTCCAAGGAGGAGGCCCATGACAGATCCCACTTCTTCCACCCCGGTTGACAGGTCCTTCCAGGGCTCCCCGGGCTATTTTGGAGGCTACCGGGCCGCTTCATCCAGACCTGGCCAGTCTACGTCTTCCATATAGCATTTCTTACTTTGTCCCTGATAGCCCTCCGGCATTTCGAGAGGTCTCCCTAGAGGGCGTGGATCGCACGGTCCTTCCTTCCGAGGACATCACTGAGGTAAAGCCCGACACATCTCTCACAAAAAAGGATTCATAGGAGATTCAATATTGACTTTTCTTTGTGTGATTTCCAGGTTCCTGTCGGGTTGGTCAACCAGATGATGGAGCTATTTCTCGGGATGCAGCAAGAACTAGCTGTGGCCTGGACTCAGATGGCCTTTGATGATCAGAGGAGGAGGAGGACCCGCCGCTGATAGTTGCTAGATTTTCCTACTTTCCTTTTTTTTTGTATTTTCTGTACTGAACCTTGGCCGTATTTCTGAACTTCGGCTATGTTCCTGTACTGAACTTTATTTGTACCTGCACTTGGTTAGTAGTGAAAAAAAAAAATGCATGCATGATTGTGAAATAGGAGAAAGAAAAAAAGAATTTTGCTTTAACAAAACATCTCTCCTTCCCTTTTTTTTTTTTTTTTTTAAACTGAAAAGGACCCATTTTCTTGAACTGGAAATTTTATATCAAAATATATATATAAACACATTTTTTTTTAAACTGAAAAGGCCATTTTCTTGAACTGGAAATTTTATATCAAAATATATATATAAACACATTTTTTTTTTGCGCGTGGCCGCCGGCTCGGGCCGCCAGGACGGGTCGCCGCCGGCTCTTGTGGTCGGGCAGCCGGCCCCGCGGCTGGGCCGCCTGCGGGCGCGCTTTTTCTCTATATAAGCTGCTTTTTTTCTGTTTTTTTTCATTCACTCCTTTTCTTCTGAGCCACCAAAGATCTGGTCAGTTTCTTCTCTCTTTCTCTTCCTTATTATATTTTTTTTATTATTTTTTATTATTTTATTTTATTTGAAATAAAATTAAATAAAAATAAATAAAATAAATAAAAGGACATGAATCCCTTCTACAACCATAGCATGCACAGCTGGACTAGGAGTCTCTCCAAAGTTGAACAGATCAATTTGGGGAGGTACGGTCTTTCTCCCGTTATTACTCTTAGGGGTGTAATAGTTGATTAGGATTTTTTACGGGCCTGTATTAGACTTTGGGACCCTGAAGCCCACGTTTTTCGATTTGGGGCCATGATGGAGGAGATGTGCCCTCTTTTGAGGAGTTTTGTGCTATCATAGGGTGTGACCCCAATGCCCCTTTGGTCAAGCATGAGGTGAAGATTGGGTATGTTAGGTCGTTTGAAAACCTGTTTCAGTTCAGCCGACCCCAAGCTAGGGCTATGATTGTTGACGACCAGAAGGCAATTCTTTTGCCCTTGATTGATGAATTTTCAGAGGCTTGCCCAGATGACCCAGACCGGACGAGGTTGAGAATGCGGGCCCTGGTTTTTTGTTTATTGGCTGGCTTCTTATTTAACCAGGACCCAGGCTTTGGGGACTTGCGCCTCTGTCCCATGGTTCGACAAATGGAGGATATGGGTTGTATTGGCGGCATTGTACTGGCAGAAACCATTAGGAGTCTTGACAGGGCTGCTTTAGGGTTTGACGACTGGATAGTTTCTCCCATTATTCTCCAGGTATCTTCCTTCTTCCTCCTTTTTTTTTTTATGTTTTGTTATTATTTTTCACTCCCTTGTAATAGAAAGGATCCATTACCAGGTTTGGTTGAAGGACCATCTTCGAGTGGTCACTGCTCCTACCTCCCTTCCTTATAACCCTTCTCAATATCGCATGCGGAGGATCTTGACCACACATCCTTCTATTGATGCATGGACTTCATGGTTGATTGAGTTGGGCCCAAATGAGATACTGTGGTTCATCTCCTGGTACAACATCACCCGCTTTATCCAGGCTAGCTTCCGCCATACCCGGGTTTACCTTTTAGGCCTTTCCCATTGTACTTGGTACTGCGCTTCGCGTGTCTTGAGACAGATGGGGATAGATCAGACTGTTCCACTTATGGATGACATTTCAGCTGATTCTGCCATTACTCCGGGTGTTACTCGAGCCGTCCTTAGGGCTTGGGTTAGAGATCATCATATGGTTATGCCTTTACCTAACCCTGTCGGTGTTCAGACTTCTCCTGAATATCGGACCTGGTTCATTGCCACTGTCTGGCCGATTGAGAGACCAAGGAGGACTGCACTGCTGAGTGCACTCGAAGGTTGGGTTCAGACTGACGCTGATGATGAGGCTGGGACTGGGGAGGAGATTGTGCTGGCTCCTAGGACAGGCGAGGTGGAGCATAGTTTAACAGCTAAGGATGACTCAGAGGATGTTGCTCCACGGAGGAGACGGGACATCTAGACTCCTATAGGCTTTTAGACTTTTGTTGTCTTTTATTTTGACTTTTATTTGGCTTTTGGATTTTTTCTTTGGATGTATTTTTTGCTTTAGACTTGGATTTAGACTTTGTTATTTGTTTGGACTCTTTTGCTTTCCGCCTGACTTTGGGCTGCTATTGGAATGAGATTTGACTTTTTTAGCTTGAATTGAGAAAATCATTTAGCTTTCCAAGCATTTTCCAACTTTATTTATTTCAAGCTCTAATTTTTGCCTAAGCTGCCCTTTCGGGTTTTCAACTAAGCGAGCTTACCCATTTTTGTCTAAGCTGCCCTTTTTGGGTTTTCAGCTTAGCGGGCCCTGACTTTTGCCTAAGCCGCCCTTTCGGGTTTTCGACTTAGCGGGTTTTCCTTTTTTTTTTCTTGTTTTCTTCTTTTTTTTTATTTGGCAAAGAAGAATGAAATTATGAAATGATGACTTTTTTTTATTAATGTTTAGACCGTGCCCAAAGAGGGCTGCCTACATATCTCTGATATATAATTTCTTTTTTCCAAAGAGAATCAGGTCTAATGTAGTTCATCTTACATTATGCAATGATTACAATTACACAAAATATCTTTTTAACTGATCTAAATTACATGGATTAGTGAATTCCAAACCATCCAAATCAGTCAAAATAACGGCTCTGCCTGACAATTTCTTCTTTAGTGACAGCGTTTTTCGCAAGTGTACGAAATCGCAACAAGTAGTATAGAGTAAGAAAGTATCGTATCCACAGGGATTGTTTATCAATTACCAAAATTATGTTAACCTATTATTATTTAGACGATGATAAAAGGAGTTCGCTGTAAAGTAAATAAAATTCAAAGTAAAAGAGATCAAACACAAAATTTAGGTGAAAAGAAATCAGGGGATTAAGCTACTAGGGAATTTGATTTCATTTAATTCTATCCAGCTTGTTCTATTAGTTCATTAATCAAGTTTAATTGTTCAAGTAGGAGAAAACAACCCTAAGGTTACTAACAAGCTCTCCCGATTTATTGTTAGCTATTCTAATCCCATTTAATCACCTATATTAATAGTGAAATTAAACATGAATCAGATCATTAGGTTTTATGGTTGTTTTATGAATTCACAACTTAATACTTTATTAACTTATGAAAGCCCCCCTTGAGTCAAACCATATAGTTTCCACATCAAGTTATTATTCTCAAGTAAATTATTACCTTATTCATATCAATAACCCTTCTCCTGAATGATGTTATTGAAATAATTCAATCCAGGGGAATTTTTTTGCCTGGAAGCCTTAAGCACAATAATAAGTTATAACAAGAACAAAGAAAAATAAATCTAATATTATAAGCTGGAATCGAATTAAATTACATCAAATCCCTAGTATAAAAGTTTAGCTAGACATAGTAATTAAATTAAACTCAATCACACTTGAATCATTCATCATATTTAAAGACAATAATAAAGAAAGAAACAAGATGAAAAGTTTAGAATAAAAACTGTATCACAACTATGTTGATGGCTTCCTTGAATCTTAGCACAATTATTTGAAGCTTGAAATCTTTGAGAAGAGAGAACTATGTAAAGAAGTGTACAAAGAAAACGATCCCCCTGCTATGAATAGTTCTTCTCTTTATATAGAGCTCCTGAAGGCAAGTTTGACTCCTTTTAGGAAATAGAATCCTTATTTAGTGCAAAATCTTTTATAGGAGATCACGACTGTTTAGGTTCTTGATTTCTTCTTGATTAGGACTCCTTTTTCCCTAAGAATAGGTCCAGGTCTTGTTTAGTGTGTTTAGGAAACTCCCTGAAGTCGGCCCATGTGAGAAAGAGCTTGATTTGCGTATTAAATTCACGCTGGTTCCGCCTGGGCAGCACGGGCGTGCTTCATGGCACAGGCTGGGCGTGCTGTAGTCTGGAGGTCTGGCTAGTGAAGCACGGGGCGTGCTTGGTAGCACGGGGCGTGCTTGGTAGCACGGGCTAGTGAAGTCCTGAGGCACGGGCGTGCTACAGAGCACAGGCAGGGCGTGCTTCTTTCTGCCTCTCAAAGGTGCTTTCTCGCGCTCGCGACTTCAGCTCGCGCCCGCGTATACGAATGTCGCGCTCGCGACTTTTCTTTGCAAATCTTCTGACTCTCTTTTCTAATTGTCGCGCTCGCGCTTGTGAATGTCGCGCTCGCGACTTTGGGCGTGCCACTTAGCACGGCTAGGGCGTGCTAGAAGTCAAGTGCCTTGTGATATAAAGCTCTTTTCTGCGCCAAATTCCTGTAATTTTCTCTTAGATCAAGCGGATTAAAAGTCAAGGAAGCTTTTGAACACAATTATACTAAAAGTGATTTAAAAATCGAATTAAAGCAATAAAAACTTACTAAAATTCTAATAAAAACTATATTAAAAACACTATAAAATTTATACTTATCATTTAGCACATAGGGTCCAGCCCAATGAGGACGAAACTTCCCACGTGGATCTATGATTGGTTGTCTAATCTCCTTTAGAACCAAACAACCTTCTTCCAGTTTCCGGTCTTTGACCTTCTTATTGAAATGCCGCGCTATTCTTCTTTGATAAACTTGAGTTTGGTGGATTGCTTGCAATCGCTTTTCATCCATACCCAAGAGTTGCAAATGATAATTCTCAGCCCAATTTGCTTCGCTGATCTAGCTTTCCCGGATAACCCTTGCCGACTGAACTTCCAGCTCAATAGGCAACTCTGCTTCCATGCCATATACTAAGGAATACGGGGTTGCCCCAGTAGGCATTCTGATTGAAGTCCTGTATCCCCACAAGGCATTTGGCAATTGTTCGTGCCAAGCTCTATGCTTTTGAACTGTCTTCTGCAAAATGACCTTTATAGCCTTGTTTGCAGCCTCTACGGCCCCATTCGTTTGTGGACGATAAGGTGAAGACTTGTGATGCTAAATCTTCTTTTGCTTTAGTAGGTCCAAAAATTCACTTTGAAAGTGAGACCCATTGTCAGTAATGATCTCAAATGGTGTTCCATACCGACAAAGGATGTTGGTACGAAAGAACTGTGCTGCTTTCTTGGCATTCAAGACCGAATAAGAAGCTGCCTCAATCCACTTAGTGAAATAATTGACAGCAACCAGGATGAATTGATGGCCATTGGAGGCCTTTGGATGGATCTTTCCGATCACGTCTATGCCCCCAAGTTGCGAAAGGCCAGGGCGAAGCAATGGGATTCAGATTGACTGGAGGCTGCTTTTGCAGCTTGGTAAAAATTTGACACTCATGGCACTTCCGCGCGTGCCTCACGCAATCTGCATTCATGGTCGACCAGTAATAACCTAAGTTCATAATTTTTCGAGCCAAGGCTATCCTGTGCATGTGCGGACCGGACTCCCCATTATGCAAGGAATCCATGATGGTTTGAGCTTCCCCCTCATCAACGCACCTTAGGTGCAGGCCATTCCAACTTTTCCTATACAGAACTCCCCCAATAAGGAAATATCCAGATGCTAACTGTCTCAATGTCCGTTGATCAGTCTTGGTGGATCCCTCCGGGTAGGCTTCATTCTGAAGATAATTCTGTATATCCCCAACCAAGGCTTGTCATCTACCAGATGCATGACGTGTGCTGGCTGTTTCTGTAGCCATACTGTCAGAGGTCAAATGACTTGGTCTCCCCCTACATTAACCATGGAGGCCAAGGTAGCTAGGGCATCCGCAAACTGATTTTTGGCACGCAGTAGGTAGTGGAAAGATAGTTCCTCAAACTGTTGGGCCAGTTCGTCTAAGCGTTGTAGGTAAGGAACCAAACGCTCTTCCTTAATTTTCCATTTTCTCAAGGCTTGGGAGACTATTAAATTGGAATCCCCGAAAACCTTGAGGACTTTTATTTCCTTTTCCAGGGCCGCTTCTAACCCCTTGATGCAAGCTTCATACTCGGCTTCATTGTTAGTGCAGTCGAAATCCAATTTGACTGCGAATGGGATGTATTCTCCACAAGGAGTTTTGAATACGACTCCAACCCCATTTCCATGGTAGTTTGAAGCTCCATCAAAGTACATTTCCCAAACTTCACTTTCCAAGCTCAATAAGTCTTCGTCAGGAAATTCTACCTCTGGCATTTGGTCTTCGACCTGTAATTCTACTAATTGGTCAGCCAAGGCTCCACCTTTCATTGCCTTCCTTTGTACAAATTTTAAATCATAAGCTGCGAGCACTGATACCCACTTAGCCATCTTACAGTCAAGAACCGGCCTCTCCATAAGGAATTTCAAGGGGTTCGATTCAGAAATGACATAGGTTGTGTAAGACGAGAGGTAGTGCTGCAGCTTTGTACAGGCCCAAACTAGGGCCAGACACAACTTCTCTATCTCGTTGTATTTTAGCTCGTATTCTAGCATCCTTTTGCTTAAGTAATACACGGCATTTTCTATCCTTATATCTTCTGCTTGTTGAGTTAGCATTGCACCCATCGCTTCTTCTGTCACTGATAGGTATAATAACAAAGGCTTTCCTAGCCTTGGTGGCTGTAAAACTGGTGGGGATAGCAGATATTGCTTGACTTGGTCGAAAGCTTTCTGGCAATCCTCATTCCACTTAACCGCTACTCCTTTCCTGAGTAATTTGAAAATCGGACCACAAGTATCGGCCAATTGATTAATGAACCGGCTGATGTACTGTAGCCTTCCCAGGAAACCCCGAACTTCTTTTTCCGTCCTCGGTGCTGGCATTTCCAAAATGGCCTTGGCTTTTGAAGGGTTAATCTCTATGCCCTTCCGACTGACCATGTGCCCCAGAAATACTCCGGATGTAGCTCCAAATAGACATTTCGCCGGGTTGAGCTTTAAGTTGTACTTTCGAAGTCTAAGGAAGAACTTCTCAAGTGCTGTTGTATGTTCTTCAACTGTTTTTTATTTGACAACCATGTCGTCCACATACACTTCGACTTCTTTGTGAATCATGTCATGGAAGATGGTTGTCGCCATTCTTTGATAGGTTGCCCCGACATTTTTGAGCCCAAAAGGCATGACCCTGTAGCAATAGGTTCCCCACTCTGTGATGAATGCCGTTTTCTCTTTGTCTGGCAAATGCATCATTATTTGGTTGTACCCGACAGCGAGATCAGTCAAGGAGACCATCTCGTGTCCGGCCATACGGTCCACCAACAAGTCAATGTACGGCAGGGGGAAGTCGTCCTTCGGACATGCTTTATTCAAATCCCAATAATCCACACACATTCTGACTTTTCCATCCTTCTTAGGAACCGGCACAATGTTTGCTAACCATGTCGGGTAAGCAATGGGTTCTATGAACTTGTTCTCTAGTTGCTTGGCAACTTCCTCCTTGATTTTCAAGGACCATTCTGTCTTCAGCCTTCTAAGCTTCTGTTTCACTGGCTTAGCCTCAGGGTATACCGGAATCTTATGCACCACTATTGCTGGGTCGATTCCCGTGATGTCACTTGACTTCCACATGAAGCAATCAGCAAATTTCTTCAAACATTCACTGACTTGTTCCCTGTTCATACAATCAGATGCAATGTATGTATGTTCATTTTCTTCTTTGCCAATTATTATTTTTTCCTTTTCATTTTTTATTTCATTTATTTGATTATTTTTGCTTGGAAATGCTTGGAAAGATAGACACGCAGGGTAGTCAAGAACTTGCAAGCCTTTATTGATTATGATGGAATCGTCTTCAAAAAATACATCGAATTTGAAATCTGGATCTTCTAGATCCAACACAGACGACTCAGAACTAGAACTGGACTCTGACTCGGTTTCAGACTCGGGGTCAGACTTGAACTCAGTACAGGACTTTGTTACAGATTTTGACTCTTGGTTTGACTCGGGAGGGGGTCTATCAGCAGTGCGATCCTCCTCGGCGTACCAGTTGGTGAGAGGTCCTCCACTTGGCTTGATCAAGTTGAGCAAGTCTCGATTCTCGTCACTTCCGGTGATAACCGCAACCTCGTCAAAGAGACTAGGCTGCATGAAGTCTTCCGCCTCCAGTTCAGTTATGGTTACGGGCTTGTTGCCCCAGACATCCGAGAATATCTCTAACCCAGGCAGCATCTTCTTAGCAACCGGGTAGCGGAATGGTTCTTGGAAGCCACGATAAGGAATCGGTTCTCCCGGTTTGCAGAAGTAACCATTCAGAGTCAAGAGGTAAGGCCGCATCTGTATACTTTCCTTCCTTCTCCTTCTACCTCTTTCAGCCCGGTCTTCGTCAATAGGCTCGTAGCCTAGTCCATAGGTCCCCTCATTCACCGGACACTCCCAGGCTTGTAGTGCGGGGTATGTTTTTTCGGATCCTGCCAGAATCATTCCTGGCAGATAGGACATTTTCAGCATCAGAGGCACTATGCAGTTTATTTGCACTGTCCCGAAATCAAAGAGAATTCGAGAGCTTGCAGTCTTTCCCTCTATAAACTGCACAGTGTCATATTGAAATCTAGAAAGGGGTAAATTGGCAGTTTCAGGGTTGACCTCAAAGAGAGGTTGGCCTTTTGGCTTTTTGAGCTGACTGTAGTCATCCTCCTAAATGGCGATAACCTTGTCCTCATAGGGAAACTTGACCTTTTGGTGCAGGAATGAGGGTACTGCCTTAGTGTGATGTATCCAGGGTCGGCCCAGAAGCAGATTGAAGCTAGTCGGTACATCAATTACCTGGAATGGGACTTCCATCACAGCCGGCCCAACTGTTAACTTCAGCGTAGCAACCCCCAACACTTCCCTCCGAGTACTGTCATAAGCTTTCACTATTTGGTCCGATGGAGTGAAATCTGTTTCCTCCAACCCCAGACAGCTGGCTACCCTTAGTGGGCAGACGTTTAGTGCTGACCCATTATCAATGAGAACCATGGGCACAGTTTTGTCTCTGGTCTGGACAGTGACATACAGGGCATTATTATGACTGCCTCCCTCTTTGGGTAAGTCGTCATCAGAAAACTCGATGCTCTGCATCTTAGACGATTGGGTAAGGGTGGATACTAGCACTTCGGGGCTAACCTCCACTGATGTCTGAAGTTGACTCAAAGCCTTGCAAAGAGCTTGGCGATGAGGAAAGGATGATGCTAGAAGTTCCCAGATTGATACCTTAGCTTGTGTCTTTTTTAGCTGTGCAAGTACCGGGTCTTCTTTTAGCTCCTCTGCCCTCTGGTAGGGTTTATTTTGGATTTTGTCCAAGACTAACGGTTCATATTGCCTCCCGCTCCTGGTTATAGCATCAAGCTCTCCGGTTAGGTCATTCAGATCCAAGACGCAGATGTTATTCATTTCTAGGAACAGTTCAAAAGGATCAATCAGTTCCTGGTCAGCAATAATAGCATTTACCCCATGATTTGGTAAGGGATTAGTGCTAATGTTTGGCTTACTTCTCGGAATAATAGAGCCGTTGTCCACCAAGTCTTGGATACGGTTCTTAAGCGTCCAACACGCTTCAGTCTTATGCCCATACCCCTGATGGTACTCACAGTATTCATCAGCTTTGTAATTTCTTGGTAATGGGTTTGGTGGTGGCCTTGCTTCCAAGGGCTTGATGTAGTTGGCCTTGACAGCCTCTCGGAAAACCAAAAGGATTGGCATCCCGAGATCAGTATAGGTTCTTCTGGACTGATTGCCATTCCTCATGTTCCCCACACGCAAAGGGTTAGTGGGGGTGATGCTTGCCACTTCGTGGACTTTACTAGCTTGGCTAGGTTTCTTATACTTTGAGGTTCCTGAGTCTTCTTTCAGTTGCCCCATTTGAATCAGATCTTCTACCTTCGTAGCAGTGGCAATGAGCGACTGGAATGTTGGTAGGTACTGGGTTTGTAGCTGGTGTTGGTAGACAGGTTGCAGGTTCTTTATTATTATGTCCACCTGTTCTTGTTCAGAAGGCCGGTTAATCATCTGGGCGGCCTTGGCCCTCCACCTCATAAGGAACGAGGAAAAGGGTTCATTGCTTTTCTGCTTGGTGGTTTCTAGTTCTCTTCGAGTGACATCCACCTCCATGTTATAGTGGTACTGTGAATTGAAGGCATTACAGATGTCTTCCCATGTTTTCATCTTAGAGCGGTCCAGGCTAACAAACCACCTCAAAGTAGCACCGGTGAGTGAGTGTTGGAACAACTGAGCAAGGAGCTCATTGCTCAATCCAAACGGGTTAAGGGCACCCACGTACATCTTCAAATGAGTTTTAGGACAAGTGGTTCCATCGAATTTGTCCATGTTGGGCATCTTAAACTTGGTTGGCAGTCTTGCCTCGGGGAACAAGGACAAGGAGTCCATGTCCACCACTTCCTTGTGGGTTTTGAGAGCAGTGATAGATCTTTCCAGGAGTTCTAGCTTCTCTCTCATTCTCTGAGCTTCTAGCTTAGAAGCAGTTTTGGAGGGCACATCATCCAAGTTTAGGGTAGGGTTTGTAGGTTCAGCAGCAGGACCCTGATTGGAAGCAGCAGGTCCATTTCCCCCGGCCGAAGCCCCATTTCCATTACCATTCCCATTACCCAATTCAGCTATTAGGGCGGCCCTTTGGGCGGCCAGGGCCTCATTCATTCTGGCCTCCATTCTGGCCTCCAGTTGTTCAATGAGGGTTTGGATATCAGCGAGCGATGCCATTGGTGCAGGTAAAGCTGTTGAGGTTGTAGGTGAAGCTGGTGATAGTACTATAGGTGTGGCTGGCACTGATGTGGGCACTCGGATCGTGGGCACCTGTAAGGATAAGGGTAGCTAGATTAGGTACAGTGGTTGGTGTGTCAGGGTAACAGATGTATATTGACTCTTTTGTCCAACTGTGCATGAATGAGAAGAGTGTTTCATGCTCTCTTTGTGTTTACCTCATGTTTATGATATGTCGTGAATGCGCATAACAACACGTCATAATCTATTTAATGGTATGGTTCACATCATTGGGTGCATACAGTCCTAAAGGATAGGTTCTATAGGCTATGACTCAAATAGAGAATCGGGTTATAAGGGACCCTTGAACCTTGAGTATGGATATACCTAACCACATGTGAAACAAAGAGTTTCGCGTGGGTCCAACGGTACGCATACCCATGGGCCACCCCCAAAATGATTAGGGGCGGTTTGCGGTAACAGGAAGGACGCTTTGGCTGTCCGTCGACATAATCAATGAGACTCAGAAGTTTGAACAGAGAGAGAAGAAATTCATTTGAAATTCATTTTTTATGCAATGGAGAAAAGGATTCTCAATCGTGCAAATAAATCAACAAATTTAAATGTTTTAATCAAATTTGTCAATTAAGTTCAAATTTCCCCTCATCAAGTATTCTTAAAGAAAGAACACTCGATTTATGTCGAGGTATCTTGCAAAACAAAGCATAGTAAAATAAAACCCTAAGGAAGGGCTAGTTAGTTTACTCAGCAATTGTAGTCCACTTATGCAAAAAGATTGCACTATCCCCAGTGAAGTCGCCAAACTGTGAACCCCTACCCCAAAACATCATAGCATATGGAATGCATGTGACTAAGGGTAGAAATGCACGTGAATGTATGAGTCGCCACCTTGTTTAATTATTTTAGGGTAAACTAGGAAAAACCCTAAGTGACTCCAATTTTAATTAACCTAATTATTAGATTAATTATCCCAATGTTAAGGCATGGTCTACGAACCCGAGGTGGATCCCGAGACTATGTCATGTTGATGAAACTAACCATGAGTGAATGCTTTGCAAGGCGATTAATGTAAGTTGGACTAATTAAAAAATGCTCATGTGATTTTAGACTTGCCGCTCGGGGTTAAATCCCTAACGTGCCTACGTACTTCCGTTTGAATGGAAGATCAAAGTCAACGTAGTTCGATAGGCCTTCTTTGAAGGGCTTTGAATGGGTATGCTTAATGCATGAGTGTGTGTATGCTTCGTGCATTTTGTTTAGGCATTCTGCCAAAGATTGATTGTTTTAGGCATTTGATGCCAAAATGTTGATTTTAATGGCTTTTAGCCAAAAAAGATTGATTTAGGCAATTGTTGCCAAAAATTGATGTGATTTAGGCAATTTTATTGCCAAAAATTGGTTAGGCGATTTGTCGCCAAAGTGATTAAGGCATTTGTGCCAAAAGTTGGTATTGGAAGGCGTTTAGCCAAAAGATTTAGGCAATTTATTTGCCAAAAGTGATTATTCGGGCGTTTGTCGCCAAAATGATTGATTTAAGGCTTTTAGCCAAAATGAATTGATTTAGGCAATTTTTGCCAAAAGTTGATGTGATTTAGGCGATTGTCGTCAAAATGATTATTTGAAGGCTTTTAGCCAAAAGATTGATTAATTCTAAGGCATTTTGCCAAAGCTTCTGATTTAAGTGATTTGTCGCTAAAAAGTGGTTAATCTAATTTATAGGCAATTTGTTTGCCAAAAATTGATTGAACCGTGGGCAATTTGTTGCCAAAATGTGGTTGATTTAATTGTAGGCAATTTGTTGCCAAAACGTGATTGATTAAGGCTTTTTAGCCACAATTATTGATTAATTGGACTTAAGCCGGACTGTTCGAAATAAAGGCAATTAAACCGTAGTTATTAATTATACTAGGCATTTTAGCCAATATTGTCGGATTTAGCATTAATACCACGATTATTAATTAACCGGGTATTTAAGCTTAATCATATTTTATTGAGGCAGTTTATTTGCCTAATTGATGACATGAATGTGTTTATGCAGTTGTAGAGTTATTAGGAGTAGAAGAGAAGCATGCATGAAGTGCTAAAATTAAATAGGCAGAGTTTAGTTCATGTACCTGATTTAATCGACGGCCACTTCTTAACTTCAGCTTGAAAAACTCCGGATTAAACTCCTCGTTTGGAGAATATTAATTTAGAATTAATTTAATTTAAGTGGCCAAATATTAAAGCAAGAAACCAATAAAAGCTAAATTAAAAATGCAGAAAAGCAGTAAAAGAAAACGCAAGGAGCGTAGGGGAGAAGGAGCGTCCGTCAACACAGACTGAGTGAGGAAAACAGAAGGCCCGGGGCCACTATTTATAGGCAAAAAACGGACTGTTTCGCTGCCGGGGCCCGGTGGCTGGTCGCCGGTGCTCGGCGGCTGGGCCACCGGAAGCCAGCGGCTGGGCCGCCGTGCCTGGTGGTTTTACTAATTCTTGCTCCGGAGGCTTTTTCGGGAGCTCCGGACCTCCGAAAAAAATTCCGTGACCAGTTCCGCGATCCTCGCGACGTCCCGGACATTTCAAGTACCATATTGGCATACTTTTGATAAACTTCCAAAATGGCCTTCGGTCCGGCCGGACTGCTTGCAATACGGGAAAACTGGCTCTTTGAGCCTCAAAATTTGGGTGTTCACAGGGTCCATTAACCGTGACCAGCTCTCATACTTAGCCGAAAACTCATCAACGGCTGGCCACCTAAGCAGGGGCAACACACTGCTGGCCACAGTTAAGTTACCTCATTTTGAGTGCCACGACACAATTTTTAATAAATTCACTAAAATTCACAAAAAAAAACACATAACCTCATATAAACTCATGCACATACGAGTTCATGCAAATTCGTGCAAAATCACACATATCTATGCAAATTTACGCATCTTTAGGCAAAATCACATGTCACACACACACTTTTCGGGGTCTAATCATAGAATTTCTAACCATAATCATCCAAAAAGCCTCTTCCCCCGTGTTGTTAAAACTGTTTTTGTAGGTACCTCCCAAAGCGGAGTATTTCAGAATTAAGTTATCCAAAGTATCGCACTAAAGCCATCCAAAGTGGCACACCAAAGCTGTCCAAAGTAGCGTACCGGGTTGACCAAAGTGTCGTACTCATTCATCCATTGAAGCCGTCCAAAGTGGTGCACCCCTAAAGCCCTCCCATTTGGCGCATTTCATTTTGTCTCTCACCATCCAAAGGAGAACCTCCAAAAGGAGCATTTCAGAAATCGAGCTGACCAAAGTATCGTACTCATTCATCCATTGAAGTCGTCTGAAATGGCACACCCCGAAGGCCATCCCCTATGGCGTTTCGCATTTCACATCCAAAGGACAACCTTTGCATTTCATCAAAGCCACCGATTGGAGCAGATAGTCACAGAAGCCGCCAACAACCACCACTGTGCAATTCGTCCGCCCAACAAATGTCGTAATGGTAACCGACATTAGCAAAGCCGCCAAAATAGTGCACTTCATCCATCAAAGTAGTTCATACAATGCAAATCATGTAAGTATTCTCTAACTTAAGCGTCTACTTTACATTTTGATGGCATTTTGCTTAAAAAGCAAAATATTATCAAAGTGGGGGCAAACTGTAGATGCTCAAATTTTACTCCTAAGAAGTTTAATAATGATACATCATTTTTTGCATAAAATTGGATCGAGATTCCAAATCGCTCTGGTTTTTGGACCAATGGTCCGCGGCTGACATTATCTACGTGTTTACCATTTTTACTTTTCCCTGTTACTAGGCGTTTCACTACGAAACTGGGCCTAGGAAGCGCTTCGGGTCCACCCAGCACACTTCCCAATGCACCGCCTCATTTTGTGCCACTGGGTCCATTTTAGTAAAAGTGGGCCCGATCCGTTGCGGGGCCAAATAGTGGCATTTTTGCTACGTCAGCCCTGAATTGGGCCACTCTACCCTCAAATGCCTATAAGTAGGCATTGTGGGTAAGCCAAAGGGATGATTGAAAGGAGACTCTCGCATTTTTGAAACTCAACCTTGTTTTCGTCAGAATCCCAAACCCCGGAAGGATCCGAAAACATCAATTTTATTTTGCATTTATTTTGGAAAGAGTTGATAAAAATCTTTTTGGATATGCGATGCCGATAAATCGGTCTTATAAAACATTTGAGTCGCCACCCATTATTTTGGCAATGGGACCGTTTTCGATTTTATAAAAGTGACTTCATTTAACCCAATTTTATTCAAGGCCTTTTATTTAGGAGAACTGGTCAGGCGTACCAAGTACGATTCTAGGTAAGGGAATTGGGTACGTCGGTCCGTTGGAAACCGACGCCCGGAAAACCGACCTCTTTTAACCTACGATTTCTAATTGATTTTATTTCAGAAAAAGCCGAATTATTTAAATCCAACCCGAATAAATCGAACCAAGTTCCTATTTGAAAAATTAATTAACCATCCCAAATAAATTCATTCATTGCATTCATTCAAAAATTGATCATCACATCCATCATTCATCCACAATATACATAGCAAAAATAACTAAAAGACTCGCTCTTACCTTATGGTTAAAGGCGGGCCACAAACAGAGTTTAATAATATAGTTAAAAGGAAATAACAAATATTAAATCTCAAAATACCATCATCACAACAGATTAATTGATTTGGTTTGATTAAAACTCAATTTGCCCATTATTGATCATTTTTCTGGATTAAGATTAAGAATCTATTTAATGAAATGAAATTAAGACAAAAAGAAGTAATCTGGGACTGAAAGACAGTCGCGTCACGCGGCTGTGCTATGGAAGAACAGTCGCGTGGCGCAGCTCTTATCTTTTATTCTGGGGTTTGTAATAGTTGCGTCACGCAGCTGTTCTATGAGGAACAGTCGCGCGACGGAACTCCGGTTATGGTCCTGTAGATTAGAACAGTTGCGTCACGCAGCTATTCTATGAAGAACAGTCGCGTGACAAAACTCCTAGCTACGTGACGGAACTGTTCATGACTTATTTAAGATACTCAGACATATTGATTATTTATTTACAGCGAAACATTAAATACAAGTATAAAACAAAATATAAGTTGAGTACGCGAACAGCTGCGTCACGCAGGTGGTCCAATCCATGGCTAAGGGCTTTTGGACATGAACAGTCGCGTCACGCAGGTAATAGCTGCGTGACGCGACTGCTCTGGTCCGCAACTACCTTTCAAACTGTTGACGCGTGATTTTATGCCTCCACCTGACCCGATGATGATATGAGGACAAGGGATAAGGTATCACGATGAACCAGAAGTGTTTGAACCACAAATTGAACCAAACCGCCCAAAGGTGCCTGACCCGTGTTAGGACTGCGTCACGCAGCTAATACCTGCGTGACGGCACTCTTAGCTGCGTCACGCAGCTCTAACAGGACTGACACTTCTGGCGCGTGCCCGTGCAATGGCCTGCACTGTTTGTATGGATACGGGGCAACTATACGAAAAGTAAGTCGCGTTACGCGGCTTATGGCTGCGTCACGCAGCTTGTGGACGCGTCGCGCAGCTTTTACCTGCGTGACGCGACTGCTCTGTTGCCCTAGCCATATAAATACAACATTTTACAGCAAAAACGGGACTTTTTTGACACTTTTCTCTCATTTTCTCTGGACTTCAATATTTTAAGCAGAGATTTTTGATTTACGGCTAGGGTTTCTTCCCCAAGAACTCAAGTGAGTAACCTTGAGGAAGATCAAGCCATTAGATATGTAGATTGAAAATTAAAACACAAAAAAAAAGAGGAAACATAAAAAGAGCAAAAGAGAGAAAAGGAAAAAAGAAACGTTTATTTTCCAAAAACTTGATAACAAACACCTCTGGGATCGTAAAGCAGTGTTCCTAAATCAATCAAAGTTTATGCAATCCTCGAATCTGAGGGTAAGGTAATAATTTAAACTTTCTCTTTTCATTTTTAGTCATTTATTTGTTAAAAATCTCATTTTCCTAGTATTTAGTTAGTTTGGTATTGGTTAAACGTCATTTTGCCCATTTCTGAGCATTTCTGAGTTGTGTTAAATCACTGTTAACAAAAAGAACACGTAGAAAGGTAGTTTGAAAGGTAGTTGCGGACCAGAGCAGTCGCGTCACGCAGCTACTACCTGCGTGACGCGGCTGTTCATGTCCAAAAGTCTTTGATTCGGGCTGGACCACCTGCGTGACGCAGCTATTCGCATACTCAGTATATTTTTTTATTCTCATATTTGTATTTAATGCGGTATCTTGAATAAATAATAATAAAGTTGAGGGTTTGGAATAAGTCATAAACAGTTCCGTCACGTAGGTAGGAGTTCCGTCACGTGACTGTTCTTCATAGAACACCCGCGTGACGCGACTGTTCTAAGTGCCAGTACGAATGATAGAGTTCCGTCACGCAACTGTTCTTCATAGAACAGCAGCGTGATGTAACTGTTATGAGTTCTAGAATGAAAGACAAGAAGTTGCGCCACGCGACTGTTCTTCCATAGAACAGCTGCGTGACGCGACTGTCTCCCATTCCCAGTTTATCTTCATTATTTTATCTTAATTTTGTTTCATTACGTAGATTTTTTTTTAATCTCAATCCGGAAAATGATCAATAATGGGCAAATTGAGTCTTAATCAAACCAAATCAATTAACTATTGGTGATTATGAAATTTTCTTTAGAATTTGTTTCTTATTGTTCATTATTGGTGTTATTATTAAACTCGGTTTGAGGCCCGCCTTTAACCATAAGGCAAGAGCGGGTCTTTTAAATTTTATTTGATATGTATGGTGGATGAATGATGGATGTGATGCTTGGTTTATGAATGGATGCAATGAATGTATTTACTTGGGACGGTTAATTAATTTTCCACATAGGAACTCGATTCGATTTGTTCGGGTTGGGTTTAAATAATTGGCTTTTTTTTTAAAATAAAATCAATTAGAAATCGTAGGTTAAAAGAGGCCGGTTTTCCGGGCGTCGGCTTCCAACGGGCCGACATACCTAATTCCCTTACCTAGAATCGTACTCGGTACGCCTGACCAGTTTTCTTTCAAATAATTTGGCCTTAAATAAAATTGGGTTTAAAATGGAGTCATTTAATAAAATTAAAATAAAAACGGTCCCATTGCCGAAATAATGGGTGGTGACTCAAATGTTTTATAAGACCGATTTATCGGCATCGCATATCCAAAGGTTTTATCACTTTTTTTTTAAAAATAAAATAACAACCGAATAAAATCAAATACCGATTTCGCGTTTACGGGGAAAACAGTTTTTGGCGACTTCACTAGGGATCGAACCCAGAATCTCTGGTTGCTTTTAATAGTTAATGGTTTCAATGAGGAGTTGACTCTAAAAAGCCTACCTTTTTAAATAAAATTGGTTAGAAAAGCCGATGGAAAATTATTAATCGTCCGTATGTGTTTAACTGCTTTCCTTTTTCTTTCTAGGATTTTTGCATTCATTCGCATTTCTCTCTTCTCACCTCATTCTATCCGTACTATCCTTCGGTACTGGTGTTAAGTTTGACGGTGGATTTAGCCTAAACCTCGCGTTTTAGGTGCATCCATCCGAGAATTAACATTACTACCAACCGCAAGCCTAGTACCTCAAAGGTGCGTCAAAAGGAGTAGGCCCAACAAAGCCCGAATCATGTTTGCGGAATCCAGACTTTGTTGAGCCCAATAAGACTAAAGCCAATGCACATAATTAAAAGCCTTAGTTATTTCCCCTAAGGTGCACCCAATTCTGTTTGCTGTTGCTATGCCGCATTCATTTCCGAGAGTTAATATCATCAATCTCAAAACCCCTTGTTGATTGTCGAGATTAGACCAATTTCTAGGAAACAGATGTCGGAATTTTATACCAACGGAATTCGTGTGTGGGAGAAATAAGGTTGGAAGGCATGCATTTTCCCAGCTCCCGTTCCCCTGTTTGATATAAACTGTACATATGTTGTGGCATTCATGCACCATGTAACACTTTCCTTTTCAGCCATGCATTAATAAGAGCTAATGTTTGGCATGGATGTTTGACCTTGGTTATGAGACTGGATTTTAAATTCGTTTTGAATAATACTATGCAATCACTTATTACGAATCAATACCCGAAAGAAAAGGGAGATATAAGGGGGTTGTGATTCCTTTGTATTTTTACATTTCTCGCATTATCTGAAAATAAGTGAGAGATTAGAAAATTTGTAACAGAATAAAATGAAAATCCTGCTTGGGGCCATATGTTCCAAGGCAAAAAGTAAGGATGCAAAAAAAAAAAAAAAAAAAAAAAAAAAAAAAAGAAGATAAAATCCCACTCGGAAATTCTTTCATTCCAAGGCAAAAGTTAGGGATTTGAGAGAAAATAGTCGATCGAAAATCCAAAAGGAACGGTCGACGACAGATAATGCCCAAAATGTTTAAACACAAAATAAGTTATTGTCATATTATTCACACCAAATTTTTGGTCCAATCGTTGAAATCGAGATTTTATTTCCATGCTGGCTTTAGCACATTAGAAATGCATTTCTCATCCTATGTGTTTTCATTTTCGCATGCATACATGCAGGACCCTCTTTAACTCAGAAATTTTTTGCCAGAATTGATCCTTCCTGGGAAACCGCTTCGAGAGTTTGGCACCGACGTCCTGGTCAGCGTCTACTCAAAATATCCCCAATCCTCGAATTTGTCCCAGTCAGTTCAGTAAACTATTCAAGTTCATCAGATTCAGAGCCCGACTCAGATTCAGTAGAAATGGCAGATGATATAGGGGGTGAGCCCGAGTTTTCACAAGCTCAGATGAGGACCATAGCTCAGATTGTGGCTGCAGCTCTCGCCCAAGACAGGGCCCAAAACCAAAATACTCCCCCTTCTAGCAGCCAGCCTGTGGTTGAAGAGAGGCAAATGCCAGACCCCGTGTTAGATAATCAGACTTCTGTGGGAAACGCCACACCTGTTGAGAATGATGTGCTCAAGCAATTAGCTGAGCTGAAGGAAAGATTTGATAAAATGGATGCAATGAAGGAAAAAGACCCAGCCACCAACTTTCACATAACTGAATATGTTTTACACCCGAGCAGTTCTGCCTCATTCAAGACTTTCAAGCATACCATATTTGAAGGAGATAATGATCCCCGTTCTCACCTGTCTGAATTTCTCCGAGTGTCACAGATGAACCGATACAACGAGGAAGATGTTTTACGAGCATTTCCGCAAACATTGCACAAAGACTACCGGAGATGGTATGATGGTCTAGATGAAGAGGTGCAGAAGAATTGGATCAAGTTGCAGACCGCTTTGCTTAAACACTTCAAGACTGACGAGAGTAATGAGTTTGGCTTGCGCGACTTGGAAAGCTTAAGACAAGGGAAGGATGAAAGCTTTTCTGATTACTATAAGAGGTGGAGAACGAAGCTGTATAGAGTTCAGACAAGACCGAAGGATAAAGAATTGATCCGTATCTTCAGTAGGAGCCTGTTGCCCTTCTTCAAGGAAAGGATGTTGACCCAACCTCTCACCGATTTTGCTCTAGTTCAAAGCGCTGGCTTGAACATAAAAGAGCTGCATAAGGAAGAAAAGAAAAAGAACAGAGGGTTTGGCAACTACCGGACTTCTTATGGTGACAGAGGTGCCGGGGGCAGTAATCAGAACCAGTCGGTGAACAGTAATGCCATAGTGGGGGCAGTTAATGAGAGAGCCAGAAGAGAATTCACAGATTTAGGCAGACCCTTGAGCACAGTGCTAAGGTCATGCATCAAGAACGGAGTGTTGTCAAAGCTGCCAGTCGATCCAACTAAGCCCGTGCGAGGGAGGTACATGGACAGAAATTGTGATTATCATCAGTGCAAAGGGCATTCAACTGATGAATGTTTCAAATTGAGGCACGATATTCAAGATTTGATTGACAGTGGGAAGATTACGAAGCCTTCAGACAAGAGCAAGCCAAGTACCAAGAACAACCCGCTTCCCCAATATCAGTATAATTATCCCTCCCGTAAGACTCAGTCAGGTGGATCGGTCAATGCAATCGGGAGTGGATTACCAGAAGAGGTAGTATTGGTTGAAGTAGAATGGGAAGAGCGGATGTGTGCCATGTTGAACATATGGGATGACTGTAGTAGTGATGAGGAAGAGAAGATGCCAGTGAAGATCGAGATCGAGAAAAGCATCACGGTGAAAGTGGGTGATGTACCTGAAGATGAAGATGAGCAACTACAGCTTGCCATTCAAAAGAGCTTAGCTGATCAAGAAGAACAGTGGTACTATAGCAGTGAGGAGGAAGTGAACGAGGTAGGTGTTCAGAGTTTGACCCGGAGTGGGCGAGTATACAATCCCGAGAGCAGCATGCAGGCTAAGGGGAAAGAGGTTGCTGTTGGCGAAATGAAGAAGAGAATGACAGAGAAAGGCGAAGAAGAGCCAAAAGAAAAGAAGAAAGAGGAAGAGGTAGTAAAAGGACAGAAGAAGGCTGTTGAGGTTGGAGAAAGCAGTCAAAGTAAGGCGCCTAGTGGGGTGACCGCCAGCTCAGTGTTGAATCAGTTGCAAAGAACAAGAGCTGATATTTCTATATGGGATTTGCTGATCGCATCTAAGGAGCATAGAGAAGCTTTACTTGAAGCCATGACTTTTGTCAGAGTGCCAGCTCGAATTCAAAGTGTTGATATGATCAATGTGCTACAACGAAGAATAGGCGAAGTCACTTTCTTTGACTCAGACCTTCCACCAGAAGGAAGAAACCACTGTAAGCCGTTGTACATTCAAATCACCGTCAATGGACGAGATACCCGGAATGTGATGGTGGATAATGGGTCAGCATTGTGTGTATGTTCACTGAAGATGCTGTCTAAGTTTAAAATTGAGGAATCAGAGCTTGAGCCATCAAACATGGTGGTCAAAGCTTATGATAACACTATGCGGAATGCAAAAGGGACCTTCAAAGCGAAATATCCACAGGGGCAGTGGAAAGCTGGGTAGACGTGGTTGTGCTTGACATTTTAGCCAACTATGCTCTTTTGTTGGGAAGACCCTGGCTTCATCCTTTGGGTGCAGTTCCATCCACCTTGCACAGAATAGTAAAAATTCCGTGGGGTACAGATGTGGTGATAGTCAACGCGCAAGAGGATCTGAGTGTAGTAACAGTGGAAGGTTTAGAGCTGGCAGTACCGTTATCGGGTTTTCAGATGGCAGTAATTGATGCGTCCCCCACCAAGAGCAAAAGTGCAGTGAATAGAATGAGTCCTTTCTCTAGGAAGATGATGAAGAAGATGAATTGGCAATACGACAAGGGTTTGGCCGGGAGCTGCAAGGAAGGTTTGAGCCTCTCTCATCGGCATTGGGGCAACAAGACAAGCGCGGATTGGGCTATTCTGAAAATAGAAAGAAAGAAAAATATGAGGTTCGGTCTCCAATCAGATCGTTGAATGTGAATCAGATCTTCTTTGTTCCACAAGCTGAAGGGGAATTTCAGAGTAGGGGAAAAACCTACCCCGGCTTGGAGATATTCATGACCGATTATGAGGAGAAGCTGGTTAAGTCGCCCGAACCTTCCTTGGAACAGCTGGTGGATGGGACTGAATTCATGGTATGTATGACAGAAGCGAGCACTGAATCTAAGTGGTTGAAGAAGATATCCAAGTTTGAAGACTTTCTGGGGATTGGGGATGAAGCTTCGAAGCTGATGCAAGAGCAAAAGGCCAAGGCGAGCATTCTCCAGTCAGTTCTAGCTGCCAAAGACGCCGAAGAAGCGAAGAGGAAGGCATTGAAGGCGAAGCCAGTAGAAGAGAAGATAGAAGCCACCCCGGCGGAAGAAGGAGTTGCAGATGCCGACGAAGTGATCCAGGCAATAAAAGACACTTGTAATGAATGTATTGAACAGGTAGTTAATCTTGTATTTTGTTTTTCTGATGCTTGTTTTGAGAACACTATGGATGGTTTTCCTCTTTTATTTCAATCAATAGAAGTGAACTTTGACTATTTGTTTTCTTGTTTTCCTAATTGTCACGTTCATGGCATTGATTATACCACGCGCATATTTGACATAAATGCATTGCATCATTTTGCATTTAACTTAAGCACCACTGAAGATCCTAAAATAATCGAAATCGGATCAGACTTTAAACCTGAACTCAAACAAGATCTTCAAGAATGTATCAAAAGAAATTCAAAGGTGTTTGCCTGGAGCTATGCGGACATGCCAGGGATCGACAAATCAATTGCAGAGCACTTCATTCCTACTGATCCGAGAGTTAAGCCGGTAAAACAGAAAAGGAGAAGGGTCAGACCAGAATGGCAAGACAAGATCAAAGCAGAAGTCCAGAAGCAGTTGAATGCAGGATTCTTAGAAGTATTCACTATCCGGAATGGTTGGCGAATATAGTCCCAGTACTGAAGAAAGATGGGAGGATAAGGGTCTGTGTTGATTATAGAGACTTGAATAAGGCCTCACCTAAAGATGACTTTCCACTTCCGCACATAGATGTTTTAATTGACAGTGCTGCCGGAATGGGATGTTATTCTATCATGGATGGATTCTCCGGATACAACCAAATACTGATGGCCCTAGTGAACAAGCACAAGACGGCCTTCATCACGGACTTCGAAACATTTTGCTACAAAGTAATGCCATTTGGATTGAAGAATGCCATGGCAACATACCAGAGAATGGCTACCACACTGTTTCATGATATGATCCATAAAGGGTTAGAAGTGTATGTAGACGACATGGTGATCATGACAAAAACACAGGAAGAACACGCGAAAATGTGAATACCCAAATTTTGAGGCTCAAAGAGCCAGTTTTCCCGGACTGCAAACAGTCCGGCCGGGCCGGAGGTCATTCGGAAAGTTCACCGGAAGTATGCCAATATGGTACTTGAAACGTCCGGGACGTCGCGAGGATAGCGGAACTGGTCCCGGAATATTTTTTGGAGGTCTGAAACTCCCCAAAAAAGCCTCCGCAGCGGAAAAATAGCAGAACCACCGGCCTCGGCGGCCCGGCGGCCCGGCCGCTAAAACAGTCCATTTTTGCCTATAAATGCAGGCCCAGTGGGACCTTTCAACTCACTCAGTCTGTGTTGACGGACGCTCCTTCTCCCCTACGCTCTTTGCGATTCTTTACTGCTTTTCTGCATTTTAGTTTAGCTTTAATTGCTTTCTTGCTTTATTAAGTGGTCATTAAAATCAAATTAATTAATATTCCCTTAACGAGGAGCTTAACCTGGAGTTAAGAAGCGGTCGACGATTAAATCAGGTACATGAACTAAACTCTGCCTATTTAATTTTAGCACTTCATGCATGCTTCTCTTCTACTCCTAATAATTCTACAACTGCATAAAATGCATTCATGTCAATCATTAGGCAAATAAACTGCCTCAATTAAATAAATTTAGGCTAAACGCCCGGTTAATCAATAATCGTGGTGTTAAGCTTAAATCTGACAATATTGGCTGAAAAACGCCTAGTTAATCAATAACTATGGTGAAATTGCCTTTATTTTGAACAAATTCGGCTTAAGTCCAATTAATCAATAATTGTGACTAAAAGGCCTTAATTCAAACACGTTTTTTTCCTTGGCAATAAAATTGCCTACATTACAATCCAGTTAATCAATTTTTTGGCAAACACATTGCCTATAAAGTAGATTAACTACTTTCAGCGACAAATCGCTTGAATCAATTCTTTGGCAGAATGCCTTAACTTAATCAACTTATTTTGGCTAAAAGCCTTAAATCAATCATTTTGGCGATAATCGCCTAAATAATCATCTTTTGGCAAACAGATTGCCTAAATCAACCTTTTTTGGCTAAAAGCCTTCAAATTAATCAATCTTTTGGCTAAAAGCCTTAAATCAAGCATTTTGGCGACAATTGCCTAAATCACAACATTTTTGGCGACAATTGCCTGAATTAATCTCTTTGGCTAAAAGCCATTAAAATCAACACTTTTTGGCATCAAATGCCTAAAAATCAATTTTCAGGCAAAATGCCTAAACAAAAAGCACAAAGCATACACATACTCATGCATAAAGCATCCCCATTCAAAGCCCTTCAAAGAAGGCCTATCGAACTACGTTGACTTTGATCTTCCATTCAAATGGAAGTACATAGGCACGTTTGGGATTTAACCCCGAGCGGCAAGTCGAAATCACATAAACATTTCATTGGTCCAGTCACTTCATTCGCCTGCAAAGCATTCATTCATCGGTTAGTTCATCAGCATGACATAGTCTCGGGATCCATCTCAGGTTCATAGACCATGCCTTAACATTGGGTTAATTAATCTAATAATTAGGTTAATTAAAATTGGAGTCACTTAGGGTTTTTCCTAGTTTACCCTAAAATAATTAAACAAGGTGGCGACTCATACATTCACGTGCATTTCTGCCCTTAGTCACATGCATTCACATGCCATGATATTTGGGGGAGGGGTTCACAGTTTGGTGACTCTGCTGGGGACTATACTTATGTAATCTTTTTGCATAAAAGTGGACTACAATTGATGTGTAAACTAACCAGCCCTTCTTTAGGGTTTTATTTTACTATGAGTTGTTTTGCAGGGTACCTTAACATTAAATCAAGTATTCTTTCTTTAAGAATACGGATAAGGAGAATTTGAACTTAATTGTACAATTTAATTAAATCATTTTAAATTGTTGATTTATTTGCACGATTGAGAATCCTTTTCTGCATTACATAAAAAATGAATTTCAAACGAATTTCTTCTCTCTCTGTTCAAACTTCTGAGTCTGGATAGCAAGTAGCGCTGATCGGCAGGTCTCTTTGATTATGTCGACGGACAGCCAAAGCGTCCTCCCTGTTACCGCAAACCGTCCCTAATCTTTTTGGGGATGGCCCATGGGCATGCGTACTGTTGGACCCACGCGAAACTCTTTGTTTCACATGTGGTTAGGTATATCCATGCCCTAGGTTCAAGGGTCCCTTTATAAGCTTATTCTCTATTTGCGTCATAGCCTATAGAACCTATCCCTTAGGACTGTATGCACCCAATGATCTGAATCATATCATGAACAGATTATGACGTGATGTTGTGCGCATTCATGACATATCATCACATTAAGAGGAACACAAAAGACCCTTTTATCAGTCATGCACAGTTGGACAAAGAGTCGATCCATCTCACATCAGTTACCCTGATACACCAACCACCGTACTTAATCCAGCTACCCTTATCCTTATAGGTACCCAATATCCGAGTGCCAACATCAGTGCCAGCCACGCCCATAGTGCTATCGCCAGCTTCACCAGCTTCACCAGCTACACCAGTCTTACCTACAACTCCAACAACCCCACCTGCACCAATGGCATCACTCACCGACATCCAAACCCTCATCGAACAATTGGAGGCCAGAATGGAGGCCAGAATGAATGAGGCATTAGCTGCCCAAAGCACTGCCCTGATAGCTGAGCTGGGCAATGGTAATGGAAATGGGGCTTCGGCCAGGGGAAGTGGACTTGCTGCCTCTAATCAGGGTCCTGCTGCTGAACCAACAAACCCTACCCTAAACCTGGATGATGTGCCCTCCAAAACTGCTTCTGAGCTGGAAGCTCAGAGAATGAGAGAGAAACTAGAACTCCTAGAAAGATCTATCACTGCTCTCAAAACCCACAAGGAAGTGGTGGATGGACGCCTTGTCCTTGTTCCCTGAAGCAAGACTGCCCACAAAATTCAAGATGCCCAACATGGACAAATTTGATGGAACTACTTGTCCTAAAGCTCACTTAAAAATGTATGTGGGTGCCCTTAACCCATTTGGATTGAGTAGCGAGCTCCTTGCTCAGTTGTTCCAACAATCCCTGACTGGTGCCGCTCTGAGGTGGTTTGTTAGCCTGGATCGGTCTAAGATGAAGACCTGGGAAGACATTTGCAATGCATTTAATTCCCAATACCACTATAATATGGAGGTGGATGTTACTTGAAGGGAACTAGAAACCACCAAGCAAAAGAATAATGAACCCTTTTCCTCATTCCTTACGAGGTGGAGGGCCAAGGCCGCCCAAATGATTAACCGGCCTTCAGAACAAGAGCAGGTGGACATAATAATAAAGAACCTGCAGCCTGTCTACCAGCAACAACTACGAACCCAATATCTACCCACGTTTCAGTCGCTCATTGCCACTGCTACGAAAGTAGAAGATCTGATTCAAATGGGGCAACTGAAAGAAGACTCAGGTACCTCCAAGTATAAGAAACCTAGCCAACCTGGCAAAGTCCACGAAGTGGCAAGTATCACCCCCACCAACCCTTTACGTGTGGGGAGTATGAGAAATGGCAATCAGTCCAGAAGAACTTATACTGATCTCGGGATGCTAATCCTTTTGGTTTTCCGAGAGGCGGTAAAGGCCAACTACATCAAGCCTTTGGAAGCAAGGCCACCTCCCAATCCATTGCCAAGGAACTACAGGGCTGATGAATACTGTGAGTATCATCAGGGATATGGGCATAAGATGGAAGCATGTTGGACACTCAAGAACCGCATCCAGGATCTGGTGGATAACGGTTCAATTATTCCCAGAAGCAAGCCTAACATTAGCACTAACCCCTTACCAAATCATAGGGTAAATGCTATAATGGCTGACCAGGAACTGATCGATCCTTTCGAACTGTTCCTAGAAATGAATAACATCTGTGTCCTGGATCTGAATGACCTAACTGAAGAGGTCGACGCCATCACCAGGAGCGGAAGGCAATATGAACCATTGGTCCTGGATAAAATCTAAAATAAGCCCTACCAGAGGGTAGAGGAGCCAAAGGAGGACCCAGTACTTGCACAGCTAAAAAAGACACAAGCTAAAGTATCAATTTGGGAACTGTTGGCATCATCTTTTCCTCATCGCCAAGCTCTTTGCAAGGCTTTGAGCCAACTTCAGACATCGGTAGAGGTTAGCCCTGAAGTGCTAGTGTCCACCCTCACCCAATCATCTAAAATGCAAAGCATCGGGTTTTCTGATGATGACTTGCCCAAGGAGGGAGGCAGTCACAACAATGCCCTTTACGTCACGGTTCAAACCAGAGACAAAACTGTGCCCATGGTTCTCATTGACAATGGGTCAGCACTAAACGTCCGCCCACTAAGGGTAGCCAGCTACCTAGGGTTGGAGGAAACGGATTTCACCCCATCTGACCAGATAGTGAAAGCCTATGACAGCACTCGAAGGGAAGTGTTGGGGGTTGCTACGCTGAAGTTAGCAGTCAGGTCAGCTGTGATGGAAGTCCCATTCCAGGTAATTGATGTTCCAGCTAGCTTCAACCTGCTTCTGGGCCAACCATGGATACACCACACTAAGGCAGTACCCTCGTCCTTGCACCAAAAGGTCAAGTTTCCCTATGAGGACAAAGTTATCACCATTCAGGGGGATGACTACAGCCAGCTTAAGAAACCAAAGGGCCAACCTCTCTTTGAGGTCAACCCTGAAACTGCCAACTTGCCCCTCTCGGGATTTCAGTATGACACTGTGCAGGTCATAGAAGGAAAGACTGCAAACTCTCGAATTCTCTTTGATTTCGGGACGGTACAAATAAACTGCATAGTGCCTTTGATGCTTAAGATGTCCTATTTGCTAGGAATGGTTAGGGCAAGGTCCGGGAAGACATATCCCAAACTGCAAGCCTGGGAGTGTCCAGTGAATGAAGGGACCTTTGGACTGGGTTATGAGCCCACTAATGAAGACCGAGCTAAGAGAACAAAAAGGGGAAGGAAGGAGAGTTTACAGATGCGGCCTTACCTTCTGACTCTGAAAAGTTACTTCTGCAAACCGGGAGAAGCAGTTCCTTACTGTGGCTTCCGAGAACCATTTTGCTGCCCGACTGCTAAGAAGATGCTGCCTGGGTTAGAGATATTCTCAGATTTCTAGGGCAACAAGCTCGGAACAATAACCGAACTGGAAACAGAAGACTTCATGCAACCTAGTCTCTTTGATGAGGTTGCGGTTATCATAGGAAATGATGGGAATCAAGACCTGCTCAACCTGATCAAGCCGAAGCCGAATGAAGGACCTCTCAACAACTGGTACACTGAGGAGGAGCGCGCTGCTGATAAACCCCCTCCCGAGTCAAACCTAGTACCTAACTCTGTAATCAAGTCCTGTATTATGTCTGAGTCTGACCCCGAGTCTGAAACCGAGTCAGAGTCAAGTTCTGAGTCATCTGTGTCGAATCTAGAAGATCCAGTTTTCAAATTTGATGTAACTTTTGAAGACGATTCCGTCATAATCAATAAAGGCTTGCAAATTCTTGATTACCCTGCGTGTCTATCTTTCCAAGCATTTCTAAGCCAAAGTAATAATCAAATAAATGAAATAAAGAATGAAAAAGAAAAAATAATGATTGGCAAAGAAGAAAATGAACACGCATACATTGCATCTGATTGTATGAACAGGGAATAGGTCAGGGGATGTTTGAGGAAGTTTGCCGATTGCTTCATGTGGAAGTCGAGTGACATCACGGGAATAGACCCAGCAATAGTGGTGCACAAGATTCCGGTATATCCTGAGGCTAAGCCAGTGAAACAGAAACTAAGAAGGATGAAGACAAAATGGTCCTTGAAAATCAAGGAGGAAGTTGCCAAGCAATTGGAGAACAAGTTCATAGAACCCATTGCCTACCCGACGTGGTTAGCAAACATTGTGCCGGTGCCGAAGAAAGATGGCAAAGTCAGAATGTGTGTGGATTACCGGGATTTGAATAAAGCATGTCCGAAGGACGACTTCCCCTTGCCGCATATTGACTTGCTGGCTGACCGAATGGCTGGACATGAGATGGTCTCCTTGACTGATCTCGCTGTCGGGTACAATCAGATAATGATGCATTTGCCGGACAAGGAGAAAACGGCATTCATCACGGAGTGGGGAACCTACTGCTACAGGGTCATGCCCTTTGGGCTCAAAAATGCCGGGGCAACTTATCAAAGAATGGCAACGACCATCTTCCACGACATGATTCATAAAGAAGTAGAAGTGTACGTGTTGACGCGTGATTTTATGCCTCCACCTGACCCAATGATGATATGAGGACAAGGGACAAGGTATCACGATAAACCAGAAGTGTTTGAACCAAAAATTGAATCAAACCGCCTAAAGGAGCCTGACCCGTGTTAGGGCTGCGTCACGCAGCCAGTACCTGCGTGACGGCACTCTTAGCTGCATCACGTAGCTCTAACAGGGCTGACACCTCTGGTGCGCGCCCGTGCAACGGTCTGCATTGTTTGTATGGATACGCGGGAACTGTAAGAAAAGTAAGTCGCATCACGCAGGTTTACAGGTGCGTCACGCAGCTTCTACCCGCGTGACGCGACTGCCCTGTTGCCCTAGCCATATAAATACAACATTTCACAGTAAAAATGGGATTTTTGGACATTTTCTCTGATTCTTGGCTCTAAAAAAATTGAAAAGCTTTAACCTAAGTTTACAAAAAGGGCTAGGGTTTTCTTCCCCAAGAACTCAAGTGAATAAACTTGAGGAAGATCAAACCATTAGACATTTTTGGTTTTGGAAATCAAAAGAAAAACAAAAAAAAGATAAAGAGAGCAAAAGAGAGAAAAGATAAAAGGAAAACGTTTGCTTGATAACCACGCTTCTGGAATCGTGATACAACATCTCTGAACTAACTTCAGTGCATGCAATCCTCAAATCTGAGGGCTAGGTAACGATTCTAACTTCTCTTTTTCATTTCTAATATTCTATCTCTTAAAAATCTCATTTTTCTAGTATTTGGTTAGTTTAGTGTTGATTAAACGCCATTTTGCCCATTTTTGAGTATTTTTGAGTTGTGTTAAACCACTGTTAACAAAAAAGAAATGTAAAGAAAAGGTAGTTTGAAAGGTAGTTGCAGACCAGAGCAGTAGTGTTCATGTCCAAAAGTCTTTAATTCGGACTGGACCACCTGCGTGACGCAGCTATTTGTATACCCAGTATACTTTTATCCTCATATTAGTATTTAAGGTGATATCTTGAATAAATAATCAATAAAGTTGAGGATTAGGAATAAGTCACAAATAGTTCCGTCACGTAGGTAGGAGTTCCGTCACGCGACTGTTCTCCATAGAACACTCGCGTGACGCGACTGTTCCAAGTTCCAATAATATGATAGAGTTCCGTCACGCGACTGTTCTTCATAGAACAGCTGCGTGACGCGACTTTTATGGGTTCCAGAATAAAGGATAAGAGTTGCGCCACGCGACTGTTCTTCCATAGAACACCCGCGTGACGCGACTGTTTCCTAGTTTCAATTTATTTTTGTTATTTTATTTTAATTTCATTCCATTAAGTAGATTTTAATCCTAACCCGGAAAATGATCAATTATGGGCAAACTGAGTCTTAATCAAACTAAATCAATTAATTATTGATGATTATGAGATTTTTAGGATTTATTTCTTATTGTTTATCATTAATTATATTATTAAACTCGGTTTGTAGCCCGCCTTTAACCATAAGGCAAGAGCGGGTCTTTTATCTTTATTTGATATGTATTATGGGTGGATGATGGATATGATGATTTATTTATGAATGGGTGCAATGGATGAATTTATTTGGGACGATTAAATAATTTTCCATATAGAAACTCGGTTCGATTTGTTCGGGTTGGGTTTAAATAATTGGCTTTTCTAAAACAAAATCAGTTAGAAATTATAGGTTTAAAGAGGTCAGTTTTCTGGGCGTCGGCTTCCAAGGGGCCGACGTACCCAATTCCCTTACCTAGAACCTCATCGGTTCGTTTGACCAGTTTTTCCAAGATAAAAAGGCCTTGAATAAAATTGGGTTTAAAATGAAGTCACTTTTATAAAATAAAATTGGAAACGGTCCCATTGCCGAAATAATGGGTGGCGATTCAAATGTTTTATATGACCGATTTATCGGCTTCACATATCCAAAAAGATTTTTTATCACCTTCTTCCAAAATAAAAATAAATGAATAAAAAGATGTTTTTTGGAATCCTTCCGGGGTGGGATTTCGACGAAAACAGTTTTGGCGACTTCACTGGGGATTTTTGCACCCACTAATCCCAGGTTGTTTTTAATAAATAATTTAGTGGTTACAATTAGGAATTGACTCTAAAAAGCCTACTTTTCTAAATAAAATTGGTTAGAAAAGCCGATGGAAAATTATTAATCGTCCGTATATGTTTAATTGCTTTCCTTTTCCTTCACAGGATTTTTGCATTCATTCGCATTTCTCTCTTCTCACCTCATTCTACCCGTACTACCCTTCGGTACTAGTGTCAAGTTTGACGGTGGATCTAGCCTAAACCTCGCGTTTTAGGTGCATCCATCCGAGAATTAACATTACTACCAACCGCAAGCCTAGTACCTCAAAGGTGCGTCAAAAGGAGTAGGCCCAACAAAGCTCGAATCCTGTTTGCGGAATCCAGACTTTGTTAACCCAATAAGACCAAAGCCAATGCACATAGATAAAAGCCTTAGTTACCTCCCCTAAGGTGCACCCGATTCTGTTTGCTGTTGTTATACCGCATTCATTTTCGAGAGTTAATATCGTCAATCTCAAAACCCCCTGTTGGTTGTTGAGATTAGACCAATTCCTAGGAAACAGATGTCGGAATTTATACCAACGGAATTCGTGTGTGGGAGAAATAAGGTTGGAAGGCATGCATTTCCCCAACTCCCGTTCCCCTGTTTGATATAAACTGTACATATGTTGTGGCATTCATGCACCATGTAACGTTTTTCTTTTTCAGCCATGCATTAATAAGAGCTAATGTTCGGTATGGATATTTGACCTTGATTTTAAGACTGGATTTCAAATTCTTTTTGAATAATATTATGCAATCGCTTATAGTGAATCGATACCCGAAAGAAAAGGGAGATATAAGGGGGTTGCGATTCATTTGTATTTTTACATTTCTCGCATTATCTGAAAATAATGCGAGAAATGTAAGGATACATAAAATACGCAATAACAAAATAATAAAATCCCGCTCGAAAATTCTTTCATTCCGAGGCAAAAGTTAGGGATTTGAGAGAAAATGGTCGATCGAAAATCCAAAAGGAACGGTCGACGACAGATAATGTTCGAAATGCTTAAATACAAAATAAGTTATTGTTATATTATTCATACCGAATTTTTAGTCCAGTCGTTGAACTCGAGATCTTATTTCCATGCTGGCTTTAACACATTAGAAATGCATTTTTCATCCTAAGTGCTTTCATTTTCGCATGCATACATGTAGGACCCCCCTTTAACTCAGAAATTTTTTTATCAGAATTGATCCTTCCCGAGAAACTGCTTCGAGAGTTTGGCACCGACACCCTGGTCAGCGTCTGCTGAGAACATTCCCAATCCCCGAGTTCATCCCGGTCAGTTCAGTAAACTATCCAAGTTCATCAGATTCAGAGCCCGACTGAGATTCAGTAGAAATGGCAGATGATATAGGGGGTGAGCCCGGGTTTTCACAAGCTCAGATGAGGACCATCGCTCAGATTGTGGCCGCTGCTCTCGCTCAAGACAGGGCTCAAAACCAAAATACTCCCCCTTCTAGCAGCCAGCCTGTGGTTGAAGAGAGGCAAGTGCCCGACCCTGTGTCAGATAATCAGACTTCTGTGGGAAACGCCACACCTGTTGAGAATGATGTGCTCAAGCAACTGGCTGAGCTGAAGGAAAGATTTGACAAAATGGCTGCAGTAAAAGAAAAAGACCCGGTCACCAACTTTCACATAACTGAATATGTTTTACACCCGAGCAGTTCTGCCTCATTCAAGACTTTCAAGCATACCATATTTGAAGGAGATAATGATCCTCGATCTCACCTATCCGAATTTCTCTGAGTGTCATAGATGAACCGGTATAACGAGGAAGATGTTTTGCGCGCATTCCCGCAAACACTGCATAAAGACTATCGGAGGTGGTATGATGGTCTAGATGAAGAGGTGTAGAAGAATTGGATCAAGTTGCAGACCGCTTTCCTTAAACACTTCAAGACTGACGAGAGTGACGAGTTTGGCTTACGCGACTTGGAAAGTTTAAGACAGGGAAAAGACGAGAGCTTTTTCGACTACTACAGGAGATGGAGAACTAAGTTGTATAGAGTTCAGACAAGGCCAAAGGATAAGAAGTTGATCCGAATTTTCAGTAGGAGCCTACTGCCCTTCTTCAAGGAAAGGATGTTAACTCAGCCGCTCACTGATTTTTCTTTAGTTCAAAGTGCTGGTTTGAACATTGAGGAATTATACAAGGAAGAAAAGAAGAAGAACAGAGGGTTTGGCAACTACCGGACTTCTTACGGAGACAGAGGTGTCGGAAGCAGTAATCAAAACCAGTCGGGGAACAGTAATACCATAGTGGGGGCAGTTAATGAGAGAACCCGAAGAGAGTTTACTGATTTGGGGAGACCCTTGAGTACAGTATTGAGATCTTGCATCAAGAATGGAGTACTGTCGAAGCTGCCAGTCGACCCGACTAAACTCGTGCGAGGGAGGTATATGGACCGAAACTGTGATTATCATCAGTGCAAAGGGCATTCAACTGATGAATGTTTCAAATTAAGGCACGATATTCAGGATTTGATCGATAGCGGGAAGATTACCAAGCCTTCAGACAAGAATAAGCCAAGCACCAAGAACAACCCGCTTCCCCAATATCAATATAATTATCCCTCCCATAAGACTCAGTCAAGTGGATCGATCAATGCAATCGGGAGTGGATTACCGGAAGAGTTAGTATTGGCTAAAGCAGAATGGGAAGAGCAGATGTGTGCCATGTTGAACATATGGGATGACTGTAGTAGTGATGAGGAAGAAAAGGTGCCAGTGAAGATTGAAATCGAGAAAAGTATCACTGTGAAAGTGGGTGATGTACCAAAGGATGAAGATGAACAGCTCCAGCTGGCCATTCAGAAGAGCTTAGCTGATCAAGAAGAACAGTGGTACTATAGCAGTGAGGAGGAAGTGAACGAGGTAAGTGTTCAGAGTTTGACCCGGAGTGGGTGGGTGTACAATCCCGAGAGTAGTATGCAAACCAAGGGGAAAGAGGTTGCCGTTGACGGAACGAAGAAGAGAATGACAGAGAAAGGCAGAGAGGAGCCGAAAGAAAAGAAGAAAGAGGAAGAGGCAGTAAAAGGACTGAAGAAGACTGTTGAGATTGGAGAATTCAGTTAGAACAAGGCTCCTAATGGGGTGACTGCCAGTTCGGTGCTGAGTCAATTACAAAGAACAAGAGTTGACATTTCAATATGGGATTTGTTGATAGCATCTAAGGAACATAGGGAAGCTTTACTTGAAGCCATGACTTTTGTCAGAGTGCCAGCTCGAATTCAAAGTGTTGATATGATCAATGTGCTACAGCGAAGAATAGGCGAAGTCACTTTTTTTTACTCAGACCTTCCACCAGAAGGAAGAAACCACTGTAAGCCGTTGTACATTCAAATCACCGTCAATGGACGAGATACCCGGAATGTGATGGTGGATAATGGATCAGCATTGTGTGTATGTCCACTGAAGATGCTGTCTAAGTTTAAAATTGAGGAGTCAGAGCTTGAGCCATCAAATATGGTGGTCAAAGCTTATGATAATACTATGCGGAATGCAAAAGGGACTTTTAAAGCAAAGATATCCACGGGAGCTGTGGAAAGTTGGGTAGATGTAGTTGTGCTTGACATCTTAGCCAACTATGCTCTTTTGTTGGGAAGACCCTGGCTTCATCCTTTGGGTGCAGTTCCATCCACCTTGCACAGAAAAGTAAAAATTCCGTGGGGTACAGATATGGTGACAGTCAACGTGTAAGAGGATCTGAGTGTAGCAACAGTGGAAGGCTTAGAGCTGGCAGTACCGTTATCGGGTTTTCAGGTGGCAGTAATTGATGCGTCCCTCACCAAGAGCAAGAATGCAGTGAATAGAATGAGTCCTTTCTATAGGAAGATGATGAAGAAGATGAATTGGCAATACGGCAAAGGTCTAGGCCGGGAGTTGCAAGGAAGGTTTGAGCCTCTCTCATCGGCATTGGGGCAACAAGACAAGCGCGGATTGGGCTATTCTGAAAATAGAAGGAAGGAAAAATATGAGGTTCGGTCTCCAATCAGAACGTCGAATGTAAATCAAATCTTCTTTGTTCCACAAGCTGAAGGGGAATTTTAGAGTAGGGGAAAAACCTACCCCGGCTTGGAGATATTCATGACCGATTATGACGAGAAGCTGATCAAGTCGCCCGAACCTTCCTTGGAACAGCTGGTAGATGGGACTGAGTTTATGGTGGGTATGACACAAGCAAGCACTGAGTCTGATTGGTTGAAGAAGATACCGAGTTTGAAGACTTTCTGGGGATTGGGGATGAAGCTTCGAAGCTGATGCAAGAACAAAAGGCCAAGGCGCGCATCCTACAGTCGGTTCTAGCTGTCGAAGACGTCGAAGAAGCGGAGACGAAGGCATTGAAGGTGAAGCTAGCTGAAGTGTAACAGACTGATTTTTCTTTTAGTGTCGGCAATAGTGATTTACCGGTCTGTGAATAGTACCATCGGTCCGGGACTTGGTATTATTTTAGTCCGGAAAAATTACTATGCATAGTTAATATTTTATTTACTATTTTTGGAGCATGTTTGCATGATTTAGGTGGGTAGAAAATATTTAATGAATATTTTTGGAGAGTTTATGTATTACATGCATAATATTTCTAGTGTGGTCTATTAAGAAATAAATGAGGAATTATTTTAGTGGAGTTAATTTAATTAATTGGTGGAGTTAAATAATAAGTAGAAGAGGAGTATTTGAGGAATATTTAGAGCCATTGGATGAGATTACTTAGGACTTGATCTTAGCCACACAATTGATATGAAATTTGGAAGTCAAATTTGACTTTGGCACTTAAAGTAAACACCACAACACTTATTTCTTTCTTCTCTTCTCCTTATCCACGCCATCTCCATCTTCTTCCTCTTTCTTTCATTTCTTCATTTTCTTACCTCCAAATTTACCACCAAACTACCTAATTAAACCATAGATTAGTACTTTATTCTTAAGAATTAAGAAGTAGAAGTTGAGTTTGGTGATTAAAAGCAAAGAGAAGTGAAGTTACCATTGAAGCAAGTAAGTTGTGGTTTTTGAGTTTTGTGAATTGTTAAGTAGAATTCATGGTTTAGACATGTTATTGATGCATTAAATCATGCTCCAACTATTTCTTTTGTCAAGTTTTGCTTGTAATGTTGATTTTTCATGCTTTGAAGAGGTTGGAGAACCATCCTCAAAGGGTAAAGAGAAAGCCAAGGAGTAAGGCTTTCCAAGCTTATTCAAGCTTGTTAATAAGGTTAGTGCAATCATAATTTCACTTGTTTAAGTTGTTTTTACATGGTTAGGGTTTTGAATATATTTTGGGAACTTTGTATGTTTTGTTGAAATTGCTGATTTTAATGTGAGATGTGTTCTGCCGTGGGATTGGAACTCATTTTTGACCCCTTTACACTTCCCATTTGTTTCTGACTTCTTCATGAAAGTTGTAGCTCTATTTCGCAGCTTTCCAGAACATATTCTTATGTCTAATTCCAATACTTGTAGCTCAACTTATGATTGAAATACCAAAACTGGTTCTGTTATGCTGTCTTACCCATCTATCCGAAATGATTGTCCATTTTGACCACTCAAATGGCAAAATAATGTCTTATGTTCTTCATAAAAGTTATAGATTTACTTCTTATCTTTCCAACCCATCCTCTTTTGTCCAAATTTGAGATACATAGCTCAACTTATGGCTGAAACACCCAAACTGACTCTGTTGTGTCGGGCCACATGCATTACTAAATTGAGTGCCCATTTTGACCACTATAATGACAAGATTAGGTTCTGAGTTCTTCATAAAAGTTGTTTCCCTGTGTCTTGAGACTTCTCTCGTTCTAGATTGGTTTCATTTGAGTGTTTTGTGAAGTAGGAATTCAAGAAACATTGGACTTGGTTCTGCTGAATCAGGTCTGATCTGTTGGTCTGTGTTCTGAGCTTTTGTTTGCTATCTTACTCTTTGATCTGGGCTGTGGTCCCTTCTGAACATTTGTATTATTTTGTCTTATCTTTCTAATGAATCTGATTTCATTCAATTTGGAGACCCATAACTCAAATTATGTGTTAAAAACCCAGCAAAGGTCAAGATTATGAAAATGCTGAAAAGTTCTTGATTTATGTACTTTTATACTATCTTAAGTTTATATATATCTATAATGTTTTGAGTAATGAGTATTAAGAAATGAAGAGGTTTTGATTTATAATTATTGCTTTTGTGAAAGAATGATTTTGATTTGGGCTCTACTATGCATGATTGAAACGTGGTATGATGAGATGGATTTTCTTATTGTGAAGCTATGATCATATGCTAGGGTTATCAGCCCTTCTAAATAGGCGGACGTGCTTATTTGTGTGATGGGGTGGTGCTTTCATAGGCCACGGTGGTGCTTTCATAGGCCCCGATTGTGTGATGGGGGTGGTGCTTTCATAGGCCACGGTGGTGCTTTCATAGGCCACGGTGGTGCTTTCATAGGCCACGGTGGTGCTTTCATAGGCCACGAGTATGTGATGGGGGTGGCGCTAATATAGGCCACGATCAAATCTGCTTATGTTCATTCTGCATGAGTACGAGCCTTAACGAAAAATAAAATTTTATTGTTGCTATAAAAGAATGAAGACATATTTGTATTTATTTTTGTATTTGAATTAAATGCATGCGATTTCAGTATTTATATAGTTGAGTAATTTAAGTTTTGCCTTGGCTATTATTGTTAATTAAATTGTTGGTTATTTAGCACCACTGAGTCTTCCACTTAGCGCGTTGATTTTTATCATGCGCAGGTTAAGAGCGGAGGGTGTTCTTCAAGACCAGAGGATGAGCATCAGAGTAGATATCACATTTTGGGTAGGATATTTTGTAAATGGTGATTTTTGGCATGTATATAAATATTGTGTTGTGAAGGTTGGACATAATAAGTTTATAATGTATTAAGAGTTATGATTATTTAAGGAAATAACATCTTATCATATTTTTGGTGTATGATGATTATAGATTCCTTGAAAAGAATGTGTTTTGAATTTTATGCGTATGTTGATGGATATTTAGAAGTGCTTGTAGTATGTTGTGTTGAATTGGAGTTTTGGGGGTTTGGAGAAAATTGGAAGTGTGTATATTTTCTTTGTGTGGCAAGTTAATTTTTAGGGGAAACTCTTGCGAAATTTTCGTAGGAATTTCCTCAAATATTATTTTTGTAAAAAAAAAAAAAAAAAAAAAAAAAACAAAATGTTAATTACTTGCCTCCTTATGAAAATTTAACCACTTCTAATTTGTGATCTAGCTTTAATAAGTGACATAAGACAGTGCTTCGGCACCGATTGTGGCATCCGCCGTCTGGTTCTTCGGGATTGGCCGGTGGGTGTTACATGAAGAGAAGATAGAAGCCACCTCGGCGGAAGAAGAAGGAGTTGCAGATGCCGACCAAGTGATCCAGGCAATAAAAGACAATTGTAATGAATGTATTGAACAGGCAGTTAATCCTGTATTTTGCTTTTCTGATGCTTGTTTTAAGAACACTATGGATGGCTTTCCTCTTTTATTTCAATCAATGGAAGTGAACTTTGACTATTTGTTTTCTTGTTTTCCTAATTGTCACGTTCATGGCATTGATTATTGTGAATACTCAAATTTTGAGGCTCAAAAAGCAAGTTTTCCCGGACTGTGAATAATAAAATTTTCTACAGTGAGTTTGACTTTGCTATAGTAAATTTGACTTTGCTACAGTAAGGACAAACTCTCCGACAAATTCAAGCCCATCAAGGGTAGAGGACAAATCATTTCAGCCATAAGGACAAAGACCAAGCGGCTGCTCACATTTTGAAAAAGCAAGTTAAAAGTAGTCATTTCCACAAATTGGATGACAACAAACACCTTGAAAATCAAGCGCCAAGCATGGCACAAATACAAGTGTCCTTAATAAACAAGGACCATTTCTGAAAACAAGGAAAAGGAAGAGTCTCCTCAAAATTCCTTATGGAGAGGAGAACCATTGAGGAAATAAGTTTCAAATTCAGAGGAAGATAAAGTTCAAGAAAAGGAATCAAATTAACCTCAAGAATTCAAACATGGCGAAGCCACAAAAGCATAAAAGCTTCTTCGACACTCAAGCCAATCAAGTTACCACCACAATGTGGGTATTCAAAACTCTTTGTGATGAATACAAGTCATATTTCAGTCAACCAGTGGTAAAACCACTACAACAACAAAGTCAGATTCGCCTAGAGCTCGAGTCAATGAGTTGATTCAACAATCCAGTCGAGAATGAATCCCGCAAAGACATCAAGTCGGGAAGGAATCCCACAACGACATCAAGCCGGGAAGGAATCCCGTGAAGAAATCAAGTCAGAAATGAACTCTGCATCGACATCAAGCCGGGAAGGAATCCCGCGAAGAAATCAAGTCAGAAATAAATTCTGCATCAACATCAAGTCGGGAAAGAATCCCGCAAAGACATCAAGTCGGGAAGGAATCCCGTGAAGAAATGAAGTCAGACATGAACTCTGCATCAACATCAAGTCGGGAAGGGAATCCTGCAAAGACATCAAGCCGGGAAGGAATCCCGTGAAGACATCAAGCCGGGAAGGAATCCCGTGAAGACATCAAGCCGGGAAGGAATCCTGCGAAGAAATCAAAACAGAAATGAATTCTGCATCAACATCCAGCCGGGAAGGACTCCCGCAAAGACATCAAGCCGGGAAGGAATCCTGAAGAAATCAAATCGGAAATGAATTCCACAATCAGCATTAAGTCGGAATTGAATTTTGCCCCAACAGCAAGTCATTCCGCACCAAGTCGGAAATAAATTCCGCACCAAGACGGAAAGGAATTTCGCACTAACATCAAGTCGGAGATGAATTCCGCACCAGCCGAGCACGAAGTTCGCATCCCAGAAGGAACTACGAAAGACCTGATTCTCCCCATCCCCCGAAGAGTTCTTGGAGATACGTAGGTGTGTACCCCTCCCCAAAATATCACCGGCATATGAATGCATGTGACTAAAGGAAGAAATGCACGTGAGTGTGTGAGTCGCCACCTTGTTTAATTATTTTAGGGTAAACTAGGAAAAAACCCTAAGTGACTCCATTTTTAATTAACCTAGTTACTAGATTAATTATCCCAATGTTTAAGGCACAGTCTGCGAACCCGAGGTGGATCCCGAGACTATGTCATGCTGATGAACTAACCGATGGATGAATGCTTTGCAAGGTGAATGATGGATTAATGAAATGTTTGTGTGATTTTGACTTGCCGCCCGGGGCGAAATCCCGAACGTGCCTACGTACTTCCGTTTGAATGGAAGATCAAAGTCAACGTAGTTCGATAGGCCTCTTTTAGAGGGCTTTGAATGGTATGCTTAATGCATGGGTGTGTGTATGCTTTGTGCACGTTGTTAAGGCATTTTGCCAAAAATATCAATTTTAAGCGATTTGTCGCTAAAATGGTTGATTTTACGGTTTTAAACCGAAAATGATTGATTTTAAGGCATTTTGCCAAAATGTTGATTTTAAGCGATTTGTCGCTAAAATGGTTGATTTTACGGTTTTAAACCGAAAATGATTGATTTTAAGGCATTTTGCCAAAAATGTCGATTTTAAGCGATTTGTCGCTAAAATGGTTGATTTTACGGTTTTAAACCGAAAATGATTGATTTTAAGGCATTTTGCCAAAAATGTCGATTTTAAGCGATTTGTCGCTAAAATGGTTGATTTTATGACTTTAACCCGAAAATGATTGATTTTGAGGCATTTTGCCAAAAATGTCGATTTTAAGCGATTTGTCGCTAAAATGATTGATTTTATGACTTTAAGTCGAAAGTGTTGATTTTAAGGCGTTTCGCCAAAATGGTTCGATTTTACGACTTTTGGCCGTAAAAAGTTTGATTTTTTGATTAAGCGGAATTTTAGTTGACGTGCATGCTTTTTATGCAGTTATAGAATGATTGAGAGTAGAAGAGAAGCATGCATGAAGTGCTAAAATTAAATAGGCGGAATTTTATTTACGTACCTGATTTAATCGTCGGCCACTTCTTAACTCCAGATTAAGCTCCTCGTTTAGGTATATTAATTAATTTTTAATTTTTGTTTGATTTTAGTGACCAAATATCACAATAAAAGTGCAATAAAAATTAAAATGCAAAAAAGCGGTAAAGAAGACGCAAGGAGCGTGAGAGAGAGAGGGTTTCGTCCGTCAATACAGACAAGAGGTGTCAAAAACAGCCTGAAAATGGCCTATTTATAGGCCATTTTCTGGTCCCGGGCGGTGGCTGCCGCCGTGCATGGCGGTAGCCACCGCCAGAAAATCTGGGCGGTAGCTGCCGCCCAGGCTCGGCGGTAGCTACCGCCCTGTCGGTGGGGCGACAGGCCCCGCCCGCGCAGGGCGAGAGGCCCCGCGTGTGCTGGCGGCATGCCTCGCCCAGGGGCGCGAGGGGGGGCCAAGGCCTGCGCGCTGGGCGACAGGGCCTCGCTCGCGCTGGGGCCGAGATGCCTCGCCCGCGCAGGGGCAGGAGGCCTCGCCTCGCGCGTGCGCGGGAGGCCCTCGCCCGAGCGGGCGAGAGGCTCGGCCCTCGCGCGGTGCCGGATCTCGCCCGCGCGGGCCGAGAGTCCTCGCCCCGCCGCGGCGCGGTAGCCTCGCCCGCCGAGCGAGAGGTTTCGCCCGCGCGGGGCTAGGTCTCGCTCGCGCGCGGCGTCGAGGGGCCTCGCCCCCGCGGCGCGAGGGGCTCGCCGCGCGCGACCGCGAGGGGGCTCGCACGCGCTGGGCGAGGGTCCCCGCCCGCTGCTGGGCGAGGGTCCCCGCACCCTGGGGGCGACAGGCCCGCCCGCGCAGGCTAGGTGGCTGTCGCCAGCCGCTTGGTGGGGGCTGGCGCAGCGTGCCGGTGCAGCCACCGTGTGTCGCTTCGGGAGCTGTTTTGGGAGTTTCGGACCTCCGAAAAATATTCCGGGACCTGTTTCGCGATCCTCGTAAAATTCCGGACGTTTCAAGTACCATATTGATATATTTTCGGTGAACTTCCGAAATGGCCTCCGGTCTGGCCGGACTGTTTGCAGTCCGGAAAAATTGGCTCTTTGAGCCTTGTGAGTCAAAGTTACTGTAGAAAAGTCAAATTTACTGTAGCAAATGCACTGTAGCACAATTAAATTTGCTGTAGCAAATTCATTGTAGCACAGTCAAATTTACTGTAGCAAAGTCAACCAACAGGCTTTTTGAGCCTCAAAATTTGAGTATTCACAGTTGCCCCCCACCGTCGACCATAAAAATGATTTATGGGAGTCGGTGGTCGTCCGAAACGCAAATTTTGAGGATGGGCAGAGGAGGAAACCCCGCCGTTGTTTTTTTTTTTTTTTTTTTTTTTTTTAAATGAAATGATCAAATGCATGGATTTATGTTGGCAAAGAGAAAATGTTATTTATGATGCAAACTTATGTTTGTGACCGGGCCTTCGTGGCTGCCTACGTATCTCCAAGAGCTCTTCGGGGGATGGGGAGAATCAGGTCTTTCGTAGTTCCTTCCAGGATGCGAACTTCGTGCTCGGCTGATGCGGAATTCATCTCCGGCTTGATGTTAGTGCGGAATTCCTTTCCGTCTTGGTGCGAAATTTATTTCCGACTTGCTGTTGAGGCAAAATTCAATGCCGACTTAATGCTGATTGTGGAATTCATTTCCAATTTGATTTCTTCGGGATTCCTTCCCGACTTGATTTCTCCGCGGGATTGCTTCCCGGCTTGATGTCTTTGCGGGATTTCTTCCCGGCTTGATGTCTTTGCGGGATTTTTTCCCGATTTGATGTTGATGCAGAATTCATTTCTGGCTTGATTTCTTCGCGGGATTCCTTCCCGACTGGATGTCTATGCGGGATTCCTTCCCGATTTGATGTTGATGCAGAATTCATTTCTGGCTTGATTTCTTCGCGGGATTCCTTCCCGACTGGGTGTTGATGCAGAATTCATTTCTGGCTTGATTTCTTCGCGGGATTCCTTCCCGACTGGATGTCTATGCGGGATTCCTTCCCGATTTGATGTTGATGCAGAATTCATTTCTGGCTTGATTTCTTCGTGGGATTCCTTCCCGACTGGGTGTTGATGCAGAATTCATTTCTGGCTTGATTTCTTCGCGGGATTCCTTCCCGACTGGATGTCTATGCGGGATTCCTTCCCGATTTGATGTTGATGCAGAATTCATTTCTGGCTTGATTTCTTCGTGGGATTCCTTACCGACTGGGTGTTGATGCAGAATTCATTTCTGGCTTGATTTCTTCGCGGGATTCCTTCCCGATTTGATGTTGAATCAACTTATTGACTCGAGTTCGTATGATAGTGATGACCTTAGGCGAATCTGACTTTGTTGTTGTAGTGGTTTTACCACTGGTTGACTGAAATATGACTTGTATTCATCACAAAGAGTTTTGAATACCCACATTGTGGTGGTAACTTGAGTGGCTTGAGTGTTGAAGAAGCTTTTATGCTTTGGCTTCACCATGTTTGAATTCTTGAGGTTAATTTGATTCTTTTTCTTGAACTTTATCTTCCTCTGAATTTGAAACTTATTTCCTCAATGGTTCTCCTCTCCATAAGGAATTTTGAGGAGACTCTTCCTTTCCTTTGTTTTGAGAAATGATCCTTGTTTATAAGGACACTTGTACTTGTACCATGCTAGGCGCTTCATTTTCAAGTTGTTTGTTGTCATCCAATTTGTGGAAATGACTGCTTCTTTTAACTTGCTTTTCAAAATGTGAGCAGCCGCTGTGGTCTTTGTCCTTATGGCTGAGATGATTTGTCATCTACCCTTGATGGGTTTGAATTTAACGGAGAGCTTGCAGTTGACCCGTTTTTTGACAACTTGATTTCCTGTAGCTTTGTCCTTGATTTCTTTCTTTTGTGCAGAGGTTCCTTTTGACCCATTTTTCCTTTTTTTTTTTTTTTTCTTTTTAGAAGCAGCCTCTCCATAAAGAATGTCGAGGCAACTTGATTCTGAGATGACTTGAGTAGTGTAGGGATAGCATCGTGACTGTGCAGACCCAACCATAACTTCTTTATTCTGTCGCTTTTAAGCTCAAAATTCAGACACCTCTCTGTCGGAGCATCTTCCATTTCTGGAGAAATCATTCTGGCCCTAACCCCTTGAATCGGCTTTGCCTCGGTACTGTTTGAAGTCTTGCGTACCCTTTGCTGGATCCTTTCCATGATTACCCTTCAAAACTTCCCCTTTGATGGTGCTTCTGCATTGTACTTTTGTATTGAATTTTATTCGTACCTGCACTTGGTTAGTATTGAAAATATGTATGCATGTTTGAAATGAAAATGGGGTTTCACCATTTCGGATGTACTTTTTTTTTTTGTGGCCCCCGCCGTCGGCGGCTGCTGCCGCTGACGTTTTGGCGGCTGCTGCCGCCCTCGTTCGGTGGCAATTTGGCGGCAGCTGCCGCCATCATTCGGCGCATTCTTCTATAAAAACAAGTTTCTTGTTTGGTTTTTCATTCATCCTTCCTTTTCTCTCTTCTTCTTCTTATCTTCAAAGAATGAATCCTTTTTTTACTCACAGCATGCACAGCTGGATTAGGAGTCTCTCCAAAGTCGAAAAGATCAACTTGGGGAGGTACGGTCTCTCTCCTATCGTTACGCTCAGGGGGGTGGTGATCGACTGGAACTTTTTATGGGCCTGCATCAGACTTTGGGATCCTGAGGCCCATGTTTTCCGGTTCGGAGCCATGATGGAGGAGATGTGTCCTCTTTTTGAGGAGTTCTGTGCTATCATAGGGTGCGACCCCAATGCCCCTTTGGTCAGGCATGAAGTCAAGATCGGGTATGTTCGGTCGTTTGAAAACCTGTTTCAGTTCAGCCGACCACAAGCTAGGGCCATGATTGTTGGTGATCAGAAAGCAATTTTGTTGCCCCTGATTGATGAGTTTTCAGGGGTCTGTTCAGATGACCCAGACCGGATGAGGCTAAGGATGCGGGCCTTGGTTTTTTGTTTATTGGCTGGCTTCTTGTTCAACAAGGATCCGGGCTACGGGGTTTTGCGACTTTGTCCCATGGTTCGGCAGATGGAGGATATGGGTTGCATAGGTGGTATTGTGCTGGCAGAAACTATCAGGAGCCTCGACAGAGCCGCTTTAGGCTTTGAGGATTGGACGGTTTCTCCTATTATTCTTCAGGTATTTCTTCTTTTCTATTTCTTATCTTTTCTTCTTTTTGGCCTGTTCCTTTGTAATAGAAAGGATCCATTACTCAGGTTTGGTTGAAGGACCATCTCCAAGTGGTTGCCACTCCTACTTTGCTGCCTTATAACCCTGTCCAGTATCGCATGCGGAGGATCTTGATCACACATCCGTCTGCTGATGCCTGGACCTCATGGCTGATTGAATTGGGTCCAAACGAAATGTTGTGGTTTGTACCTTGGTACGGCATTACCCGCTTTATTCAAGTCAGCTCTCACCATACTCAGGTTTACCTTTTAGGCCTTACCCATTGTACTTGGTACTGCGCTTCGCGCGTTATGAGGCAGATGGGAATAGATCAGACTGTACCGATCATGGATGACTCTTTATCTGATTCCACCATCACTCCGGGAGTTACCCGAGCTGTCCTTAGAGCTTGGGTTAGAGATCATCAGATGGTTAGGCCTTTACCTAATCCTGCTGGTATTCAGACTTCTCCTGAGTATCGGGCCTGGTTCGTGAATGCTGTCTGGCCGGTTGAAAAGCTGAGGAGGAATGCACTGCTGAGTGTACTTGAAGGCTGGACTCAGGCTGACGCTGGTAACGAGGCTGGGACAGATGAGGAGATTCTGTTGGCTCCCCAGATAGGTGATTTTGGAGAGAGCTCAATAGTTAGGGATGACTCGGAAGACATTGCCCCACGGAGGCGACGGGCCACCTAGACTCTGATAGGCTTTTATTCTTTGGTTTTGAGATGTATTTTTGTTTCATGGATTTTATTTTATTTTTTTTTTTTTGGCTTTTTGCTTGTACTGTTTGGCTTTATTTTTTTTTTTATTGGAGTGTTGTTTGACTTTTAAGCTTTCCAAGCACGTTCCAACTTTATTCCTTTAAGCTCTAATTTTTGCCTAAGCTGCCCTTCCGGGTTTTCAACTTAGCGAGCTACCCATTTTTGCCTAAGCCGCCCTTTCGGGTTTTCGACTTAGCGGGCCCCGACTTTTTGCCTAAGTCGCCCTTTCGGGTTTTCGACTTAGCGGGTTTTTCTTTGTTTTTTTTTTTATTATATTTTTTTTTATTATTTTTTTTGTTTATTTTTTTTATTAGCAAAGAAGAAAGAATGATGAAATGATGATTTTTATTAATGTTTAGACCGTGCCCAATGAGGGCTGCCTACATATCTCCGATATGTAATTTCTTTTTTTTCGAAGAGAATCAGGTCTAATGTAGTTCGTTTTACATTATGCAATGCTTATTACACAAAATACCTTTTTAACTGATCTAAATTACATGGATTCGTGAATTCCAAACCATCCAAATCAGTTAAGATGACGGCTCCGCCAGACAGTATTTTCTTCAACACATAGGGTCCAGCCCAATGAGGGCGAAACTTCCCACGTGGATCCGTGATTGGCTGTCTAATTTCCTTCAGGACTAAACAACCTTCTTCCAGTTTTCGGTCTTTGACCTTCTTGTTAAAATATCGTGCCATTCTCCTTTGGTAGACTCGAGTTTGGTGGATTGCTTGTAACCGCTTTTCGTCCATGCCCAAGAGTTGCGAATGATAATTCTTCACCCAATCGGCTTCGCTAATCTGACTTTCTTGGATAACTCTTGCCGACTGAACTTCCAGCTCAATAGGCAATACTGCTTCCATGCCATATACTAAGGAATACGGGGTTGCCCCAGTAGGTGTTCTAATTGAAGTCCTATATCCCTATAAGGCATTCGGCAACTGTTCATGCCAAGCTTTATGCTTTTTGACTGTCTTCTGTAAAATGACTTTTATAGCCTTATTTGCAGCTTCCACAGCCCCATTTGTTTGTGGACGATAGGGCGAGGATTTATGGTGTCGAATCCTCGTTTCTTTCAACAAATTAGCAAATTCACCCTGGAAGTGAGCTCCATTGTCCGTGGTGATCTCGAATGGCGTTCCGTACCGACAAAGGATGTTGGTACAAACGAACTGCGCTGCCTTCTTGGCATTCAGAATTGAATAAGAGGCTGCCTCGATCCACTTAGTGAAGTAATCTATAGCAACCAAAATGAACTGGTGACCGTTGGAAGCTTTCGGGTGGATTTTTCCGATCACGTCTATGCCCCAAGTTGCGAAAGGCCATGGTGAAGCAATAGGATTCAAATTGACCGGAGGTTGTCTTTGCAGCTTAGCAAAAATTTGACATTCGTGACACTTCTGCGCGTGCCTCACGCAATCTGCCTTCATGGTTGACCAGTAATAACCTAGGTTCATGATTTTTCGAGCCAAGGCTATCCCGTGCATGTGTGGGCCAGATTCCCCGTTATGTAAGGAATCCATGATGGTTTGAGCTTCTCCCTCATCGACGCACCTTAGGTGCAAGCCGCTCCAACTTCTCTTGTACAGAACTCCATCAGTAAGGAAATATCCGGATGCCAACTGTCTCAATGTTCGTTGATCAGTCTTAGTGGATCCTTCCGGGTAGGTTTCATTCTGAAGGTAATTCTGTATATCCCAATACCAAGGCTTGTCATCGACCAAATTCATGATATGTGCTGGCTGTTTCTGTAGCCGCACTGTCAGAGGTCGGATGACTCGGTCTCCTTCTACATCGACCATGGAGGCTAAAGTAGCCAGAGCATCTGCGAACTGATTTTTGGCTCGCGGCAAGTAGTGGAAAGATAAATCCTCAAATTGCTGAGCCAATTCGTCCAAGCGTTGTAGGTAAGGAACCAAACGCTCTTCTTTAATTTTCCATTTCCTTAAAGCTTGGGAGACTATTAAGTTAGAATCTCCGAAAACCTTGAGGACCTTTATCTCTTTTTCCAGGGCTGCTTCTAACCCCTTTATGCAAGCTTCATACTCGGCTTCATTGTTTGTGCAGTCGAAATCTAATTTGACTGCAATCGGAATGTATTCGCCACAAGGAGTTTTGAATACGACTCCAACCCCGTTTCCATGGTAGTTCGAAGCTCCATCGAAGTACATTTCCCAGACCTCACTTTCCAAGTTCAACAAGTCTTCATCAGGAAATTCTACCTCCGGCATTTTGTCTTCGACCGGTAATTCTGCTAATTGATCGGCCAAGGCTCCGCCTTTCACCGCTTTCCGTTGCACAAATTTCAAATCATAAGCCGCGAGTACTGACACCCACTTAGCCATCTTACAATCAAAAACCGGCCTCTCCATAAGGAATTTCAAGGGGTTCGATTCAGAAACAACATTTGTGGTGTAAGATGAGAGGTAGTGCTGCAGCTTTGTACAAGCCCATACTAGAGCCAGACACAATTTCTCTATCTTATTGTATTTTAGCTCATATTCTAGCATCCTTTTGCTGAGGTAATACACGGCATTTTCTACCCTTGTATCTTCTGCTTGTTGAGCTAGCATTGCACCCATCGCTTCTTCTGTCACCGATAGGTACAACAGCAAAGGCTTTCCCAGCCTTGGTGGCTGTAAAACTGGCGGGGACAACAGATATTGCTTGACTTGGTCGAAAGCTTTCTGACAATCCTCATTCCATTTGACGGCTACTCCTTTTCTGAGCAATTTGAAAATCGGACCACAAGTGTCGGCCAATTGATTGATGAATCGGCTGATGTATTGTAGCCTTCCTAGGAAACCCCGGACTTCCTTTTCCGTCCTCGGTGCCGGCATCTCCATAATGGCTTTGGCTTTTGAAGGGTCAATTTCTATGCCCTTTTGGCTGACCATATGCCCCAGAAATACTCCGGATGTAGCTCCAAACAGACATTTTGCCGGGTTGAGCTTTAAATTGTACTTTTGAAGTCTAAGGAAGAACTTCTCAAGTGCTATTGTATGCTCTTCAGCTGTTTTTGATTTAACAACCATATCGTCCACGTACACTTCTACTTCTTCATGAATCATGTCATGGAAGATGGCTGTCGCCATTCTTTGATAGGTTGCCCCGGCATTTTTAAGCCCAAAAGGCATAACTCTGTAGCAGTAGGTTCCCCATTCCGTGATGAACGCCGTTTTCTCTTTGTCTGGCACATGCATCATTATTTGATTGTATCCGACAGCGAGATCGGTCAAGGAGACCATCTCGTGTCCCGCCATTCGGTCCACTAACAAGTCAATATGCGGCAGGGGGAAGTCGTCCTTCGGACATGCCTTATTTAAATCCCGATAGTCCACACACATTCTGACTTTGCCATCTTTCTTCGGCACCGGCACAATATTTGCTAACCATGTTGGGTAAGCAATGGGTTCTATGAACTTGTTCTCCAGTTGCTTGGCTACTTCCTCCTTGATTTTCAAGGACCATTCTGTTTTCAGCCTTCTTAGCTTCTGTTTTACTGGCTTGGCCTCGGGGTATACTGGAATCTTGTGCACCGCTATTGCTGGGTCAATTCCCGTGATGTCACTTGCCTTCCACATGAAGCAATCGGCAAACTTCTTTAAGCATTCACTGATCTGTTCCCTGTTCACACAGTCAGATGCAATGTATGTATGTTCATTTTCTTCTTTGCCAATTATTATTTTTTCTTTATCATTTTTCATTTCATTTATTTCTTTTTCATTATTTTTGCTTGGAAATGCTTGGAAAGATAGACATGCGGGGTAGTCAATAATTTGCAAGCCTTTATTGATAATGACAGAATCATCTTCAAAAATTACATCAAACTTGAAATCTGGATTTTCAAAATCTGACACAGACGACTCAGGACTGGAACTGGACTCTGACTCGGTTTCAGACTCGGGGTCAGACTCAGACTCAGTACAGGACTTGATTACAGATTTTGACTCTAGGTTTGACTCGGGAGGGGGTATATCAGCAGTGCGCTCCTCCTCGGCGTACCAGTTGGTGAGAGGCCCTTCTTTTGGCTTGATTAAACTCAGCAGGTCTTGATTTTCTTTCTTTCCCGTAATGACTGCAACCTCATCAAAGAGACTTGGCAGCATGAAGTCTTCTACTTCCAGCTCAGCTATTGCCTCAGACTTGTTACCCCAGACATCAGCAAATATCTCTAATCCAGGTAGCACTTTCTTGGCGGTCGGGCAGTAAAATGGTTCTTGGAAACCGTGATAAGGAATTGTCTCTCCGGATTTGCGGAAGTGACTATTCAAAGTTAAAAAGTGTGATGGCATCTGCATTGTTCTGCCTCCGTTCCTAGAGCTCCTAGCTTGGTCTTCCTCAGTAGGCTCATATCCCAGCCCAAAAGTCCCTTGGTTTACTGGACATTCCCAGGCTTGCAGTGCGGGGTATGTTTTTCCGGACCTTGCCATAGCCATTCCTGGTAGGTAAGACATTTTCAACATTAAAGGCACTATGCAATTTATTTGCACCGTCCCAAAATCAAAGAGAATTTGGGAGTTCATAGTCTTTCCTTCTATAAATTGCACAGTATCATACTGAAATCCCGAGAGGGGAAAGTAGGCGCTTTCAGGGTTGACCTCAAAGAGAGGCTGGCCCTTTGGCTTTTTAAGCTGGCTGTAATCATCTCCTTGAACTGTTATGATTTTACCCTCATAAGGGAATTTGACTTTCTGGTGTAAGGAGGAGGGTACTGCTTTGGTACGGTGTATCCATGGCCGTCCCAAAAGCAGGTTGAAACTGGTGGGCACATCGATCACCTGGAATGGTACCTCCATTACGGCTGGCCCGATTGCCAATTTCAGCATAGCAACTCCCAATACTTCCCTTCGGGTGCTGTCATATGCTTTCACTATCTGGTCAGATGGCATGAAATCCGTTTCTTCCAAACCCAGACAGCTGGCTACTCTTAATGGACAGACGTTTAATGCTGACCCATTATCAATGAGAACCATGGGCACAGTTTTGTCTCTAGTCTGAACCGTGATATAGAGGGCATCATTGTGACTATCTCCTCCAGTGGGTAAGTCATCATCCGAAAACCCGATGTTTTGAGTCTTCGAAGATTGGGTGAGGGTGGATACTAGCACTTCGGGGCTAACCTCCACCGACGTTTGAAGCTGACTCAAAGCCTTGCAAAGAGCTTGGCGATGAAGAAAAGATGCTGCTAGAAGTTCCCAAATCGATACCCTAGCTTGTGTCTTCTTTAGCTGTGAAAGTACTGGGTCTTCTTTTGGTTCATCTGTCCTTTGGTAAGGGTTATTTGGGACTTTGTCCAAGACTATCGGCTCATATTGTCTCCCGCTCCTGGTTATAGCATCGAGTTCCTCGACAAAGTCATTTAAATCTAGGACACAAATTTCGTTCCTTTCAAGGAATAGATCGAAAGGATCGATCAATTCCTGGTCATGAAAGATAGCATTTACCCCGTGATTTGGCAAGGGGTTAGTGCTAATGTTCGGTTTGCTTCTCGGAATAATTGAGCCATTGTCTACCAAGTCCTGGATGCGGTTCTTAAGAGTCCAACATGCCTCAGTCTTATGCCCATATGCTTGGTGGTACTCACAGTATTCATTGGTTTTGAAATTCCTCGGTAAGGGGTTAGGTGGTGGTCTTGCCTCCAAAGGTTTGATGTAGTTTGCTTTAACAGCTTCTCGAAATACCAAAAGGATTGGCATGCCGAGATCAGTATATGCTCTTCTTGACTGACTGCCGTTTCTCATGTTTCCCATGCTTCCCGTGTTTCCCATATTTCCCACACGTAAAGGGTTTGTGGGGGTGATACTTGCCACTTCGTGGACTTTTCCGGGCTGGATAGGTTTTTTGTATCTTGAGGCTCCCGAATCTTCTTTCAGTTGTCCCATTTGAAGTAAATCCTCTACCTTCGTAGCAGTGGCAATGAGCGACTGAAACGTTGGTAGGTATTGTGTTTGAAGCTGAGACTGGTAGATAGGCAGTAAATTTTTGATTATTATGTCAACTTGTTCCTGTTCAGAGGGTCGGTTGATCATTTGAGAGGCTTTGGCCCTCCACCTCGTAAGGAACGAGGAAAAGGGCTCATTGTTTTTCTGTTTGGTGGTTTCCAGTTCTCTTCGGGTAACATCCACTTCCATGTTATAGCGATACTGTGAATTGAATGCATTACAGATATCTTCCCAAGTTTTCATCTTTGATCGGTCCAAACTGACAAACCATCTCAAAGCAGCGCCGGTGAGTGACTGTTGGAACAACTGAGCAAGGAGCTCGCTGTTCAATCCGAACGGGTTAAGGGCACCCACATACATTTTCAAGTGTGTTTTTGGACAAGTAGTTCCATCGAATTTGTCCATGTTTGGCATTTTGAATTTGGTTGGCAGTCTTGCTTCGGGGAACAGAGACAAGGAGTCCATGTCCACCACTTCTTTGTGTGTTTTAAGGGCAGTAACGGACCTTTCCAACAATTCAAGTTTTTCTCTCATTTTCTGAGCTTCCAATTCAGAAGTAGTTTTGGAAGGCACGTCATCCAAGTTAGGGACAGGATTTGAGGATGCAGATGTAGCACCGGGTCTTTGACTGGAGGTAGCATGACCGTTTCCCCCAACCGATGCCCCATTTCCATTACCACTACTAAGTTCAGCTAATAGGGAGGCTCTTTGGGCAGCCAATGCCTCATTCATCCTAGCTTCCATTCTAGCTTCCATTTGTTCCATGAGGGCTTGGATGTCAGCTAGTGATGCCATTGGTGCAGTTGAAGTTGGTGAGGTCGGTGATAGCACTGTAGGTGTATCTGACACTTGAACAGGGGGTACCTGATAGGATGAGGGTAACCGGGTTAGGGTACTGTGTTGTGTATCAAGGTAACTAATAAGAGATAGATCGTCTCTTTGTCCAACTGTGCATGACTGACAAACAGAAGGATATTTTTGTGTCCCTCCACTCTCTTCTCTCTGTTTTTTTTTTTTTTTTTTTTTTTTAATGCTTATGGTATGCAATGAATGCGCACAACAACACGTCATAATTTATTTTAATGAGATGATTCGTACCATTGGGTGCATATAGTCCTAAAGGATAAGTTCTATAGGCTATGACACAAATAGAGAATCGGCTTATTAAGGGACCCTTGAACCTTGAGCATGAATATACCTAACCACATGTGAAACAAGGAGTTTCGCGTGGGTCCAACGGTACGCATACTCATGGGCCACCTCCAAAAGGATTAGAGATGGTTTGCGGTAACAGGGAGGACGCTTTGGCTATCCGTCGGCATAATCAAGGAGACCTGCCGATCAGCGCTACTTGCTATCCAGACTCAGAAGTTTAAACAGAAGGAGAAGAAATTCATTTGAAATTCATTTTTTATGCAATGGAGAAAAGGATTCTCAATCGTGCAAATAAATCAACAAGTTTTAATGTCTTAATCACATTTTTCAATTAAGTCCGGATTTATCAAGTATTCTTAAAGAAAGAGCACTTGATTCGTATTAGGGTACCCTGCAAAACAAAGCATAATAAAATAATGCCTTAAAGAAAGGCCGGTTAGTTTTCACAACAATTGTAGTCCACTTTATGCAAAATGATTACATGTCCCCAGCAGAGTCGCCAAACTGTGTACCCCTCCCCAAAATATCACCGGCATATGAATGCATGTGACTAAAGGAAGAAATGCACGTGAGTGTGTGAGTCGCCACCTTGTTTAATTATTTTAGGGTAAACTAGGAAAAAACCCTAAGTGACTCCATTTTTAATTAACCTAGTTACTAGATTAATTATCCCAATGTTTAAGGCACAGTCTGCGAACCCGAGGTGGATCCCGAGACTATGTCATGCTGATGAACTAACCGATGGATGAATGCTTTGCAAGGTGAATGATGGATTAATGAAATGTTTGTGTGATTTTGACTTGCCGCCCGGGGCGAAATCCCGAACGTGCCTACGTACTTCCGTTTGAATGGAAGATCAAAGTCAACGTAGTTCGATAGGCCTCTTTTAGAGGGCTTTGAATGGTATGCTTAATGCATGGGTGTGTGTATGCTTTGTGCACGTTGTTAAGGCATTTTGCCAAAAATATCAATTTTAAGCGATTTGTCGCTAAAATGGTTGATTTTACGGTTTTAAACCGAAAATGATTGATTTTAAGGCATTTTGCCAAAATGTTGATTTTAAGCGATTTGTCGCTAAAATGGTTGATTTTACGGTTTTAAACCGAAAATGATTGATTTTAAGGCATTTTGCCAAAAATGTCGATTTTAAGCGATTTGTCGCTAAAATGGTTGATTTTACGGTTTTAAACCGAAAATGATTGATTTTAAGGCATTTTGCCAAAAATGTCGATTTTAAGCGATTTGTCGCTAAAATGGTTGATTTTATGACTTTAACCCGAAAATGATTGATTTTGAGGCATTTTGCCAAAAATGTCGATTTTAAGCGATTTGTCGCTAAAATGATTGATTTTATGACTTTAAGTCGAAAGTGTTGATTTTAAGGCGTTTCGCCAAAATGGTTCGATTTTACGACTTTTGGCCGTAAAAAGTTTGATTTTTTGATTAAGCGGAATTTTAGTTGACGTGCATGCTTTTTATGCAGTTATAGAATGATTGAGAGTAGAAGAGAAGCATGCATGAAGTGCTAAAATTAAATAGGCGGAATTTTATTTACGTACCTGATTTAATCGTCGGCCACTTCTTAACTCCAGATTAAGCTCCTCGTTTAGGTATATTAATTAATTTTTAATTTTTGTTTGATTTTAGTGACCAAATATCACAATAAAAGTGCAATAAAAATTAAAATGCAAAAAAGCGGTAAAGAAGACGCAAGGAGCGTGAGAGAGAGAGGGTTTCGTCCGTCAATACAGACAAGAGGTGTCAAAAACAGCCTGAAAATGGCCTATTTATAGGCCATTTTCGGGTCCCGGGCGGTGGCTGCCGCCGTGCATGGCGGTAGCCACCGCCAGAAAATCTGGGCGGTAGCTGCCGCCCAGGCTCGGCGGTAGCTACCGCCCTGTCGGTGGGGCGACAGGCCCCGCCCGCGCAGGGCGAGAGGCCCCGCGTGTGCTGGCGGCAGGCCTCGCCCAGGGCGCGAGGGGGGGGCCAGGCACTGAGCGCGGGGCGACAGGCCTCGCTCGCGCGGGGCGAGATGCCTCGCCCGCGCGGGGCGAGAGGCCTCGCCCTCGCGCGGCGCGGGAGGCCTCGCCCGCGCGGGGCGAGAGGCCTCGCCCTCGCGCGGTGCGGGAGGTCTCGCCCGCGCGGGGCGAGAGTCCTCGCCCGCGCGCGGCGCGGGAGGCCTCGCCCGCGCGAGGCGAGAGGTTTCGCCCGCGCGGGGCGAGGGGTCTCGCTCGCGCGCGGCGCGAGGGGGCCTCGCCCGCGCGCGGCGCGAGGGGCCTCGCCCGCGCTGGGCGAGGGTCCCCGCCCGCGCTGGGCGAGGGTCCCCGCCCACGCTGGGCGCCAGGCCCCGCCCGCGCAGGGCGAGGGCTGTCGCCCGCGCTTGGTGGGGGCTGGCGCCGCCGTGGCCGGTGCAGCCACCGTGTGTCGCTTCGGGAGCTGTTTTGGGAGTTTCGGACCTCCGAAAAATATTCCGGGACCTGTTTCGCGATCCTCGTAAAATTCCGGACGTTTCAAGTACCATATTGATATATTTTCGGTGAACTTCCGAAATGGCCTCCGGTCCGGCCGGACTGTTTGCAGTCCGGAAAAATTGGCTCTTTGAGCCTTGTGAGTCAAAGTTACTGTAGAAAAGTCAAATTTACTGTAGCAAATGCACTGTAGCACAATTAAATTTGCTGTAGCAAATTCATTGTAGCACAGTCAAATTTACTGTAGCAAAGTCAACCAACAGGCTTTTTGAGCCTCAAAATTTGAGTATTCACAGTAGGCAGCCACAAAGGCGCGGTCACAAACATAAGTTTGCATCATAAAAAGCGTTTTCTCTTTGCCAATATAAAAAATATATATAAAATATATATATATATATATATATATATATATATATATATATATATATATATATATATATATATATATATATATAAAGCGAAGAAAAAAAATAAAAGCTGGAGTTGAAAACCCGAAAGGGCGGCTTCAGGCAAGAATTGAGCCCGCTAGGCTGAAAACCCGAAAGGGCAGTCTAGGCAAAAGTTAGGGCAAAGAGCCTGCTAGAGTCGAAAACCCGAAAGGGTGGCTACAAGGTAAAAAAAAAAAAAAAAAAAAAAAAAAAAAAAAAAAAAAAAAAAAAAAACAAAAAGTGCTTTCATGAATTCTTTTAGAGAGTCCATTTTTGTAGGATGAACACTAAGTTCCTTCGAGTCAAAATTCACTACAAGAAAAATTTGAGTCTCTAAATCGAGTCTCTAAAATCAAGTCTCCATCACCAGTGGTCATTCCACAAGGAGTAACAAAAAATTGAGTCATTCTCAAAAGTTCATTTTGAAAGCGTCACTCTTTGAGTCATTCCTCGAAAAAAAAAAAAAAAAAATGTCAATCCCCAGGGTTTCCAAAATAACCCTAAAAATGTCAAACATAATTGTTGAGAGGTAATTCTTTAATACCTCGTCTCCACTCGGACCATCGTTTCTTCGATCATTTCAGACGAGCGATGTCATCAACATTGTCTGTTTCCTCGAGTCATATAAGTGGCTTTGTTCTCTTTGATTCCTCAATCGATTGGATAAGTACAACACCAATGTTTTGAAGTATTCCATGGTCAGCACCATTCTGGGGGCAAGAAGTGATAAGAACCTTCACCATTCTCCCATCACAGAAGTAATCACGGAATTTCTAGTCTTTCATTAAGAAGAAATTCTATTTCAGCTAATAAAGGCATCAAACAGGGGGCGAAATCCTCCAAGTCGGATTTAGGGGCAAGTGTTAACATACACAACCCAGAGTGAAACCCAACTATTGTCAACCTCTTTTTACATAAAACCTAGGGTGAAACCCTAACCAATAGCCAACCATTTTTCATCCAAAACCAAGCCATTTGATCATTTCGACTTTAAGTGGACCCTTGGTTCTCAAAGAAAAAAACAAAAATAAAACAAAACATCTTTTCAAGTCCTCTAAGAGGCAAAATCTCTTTTCAAGCCCTCATTAAGAGGCAAAACATTTTTTCAAGTCCTCTAAGAGGCAACATCCTCAAAATTTGCGTTTCAGACAACCACCGACTCCCATAAATCATTTTTATGGTCGGCGGTGGGGGGCAACTGTGAATACTCAAATTTTGAGGCTCAAAAAGCAAGTTTTCCCGGACTGTGAATAATAAAATTTTCTACAGTGAGTTTGACTTTGCTATAGTAAATTTGACTTTGCTACAGTAAATTTTCTCAAAAAGCACCTGCAGCCCTGGGTCCGATTTTGGCCTATAAATAGGCCATTTTCAGCCTAATTTTGGTACCCCGGTCTGTGTTAACGGACGAATCCTTCTCCCTCTCACGCTCCTTGCGTTTTCTTTACCGCTTTTTGCATTTAATTTAATTTTTATTGCATTTTTATTGTGATATTTGGACATTAAAATTAAACAAATTAAAATTAATTAATATTTCCTAAGCGAGGAGCTTAATCCGGAGTTAAGAAGCGGTCGTCGATTAAATCAGGTATGTAAACAAAACTCTGCCTATTTAATTTTAGCACTTCATGCATATTTCTCTTCTACTCTTAATAATTCTACAATTGCATAAATGCATCCACGTCATTATTTTTGGTAAATAAACTGCCTTAATTAATTTGATTAAGCTTAAATGCCCGGTTAATCAATAATCGTGGTATTAAAGTTTAAATCCGACAATATTGGCTAAAAGAGCCTAGTTAATCAATAACTACGGTTCAATTGCCTTATTTCGAACAAATCCGGCTTAAGTCCAATTAATCAATAATTGTGGCTAAAAGCCTTAATCAATCACGTCTCGACAATAAATTGTGATTAAGCTCGAACGCTCGTTTAATCGATAATCGTGGCATTAAAGCCTAAATCGCACATTTTGGCAAACTAATTGCCTAAAACAACACCTTTTGGCCAAAGGCCTAAAATCAATCATTTTTAGCAACAAATCGCTTAAAATCAATCTTTTGGCAAAATGCCTTAAAATCAACATTTTCGGCTTAAAACCGTAAAATCAACCATTTTGGCGACAATCGCCTAATTCGCGCATTTTGGCAACAATTGCCTAAATCAAATCATTTTGGCTAAAAGCCATTAAAAACAACATTTTTGGCAACATGCCTAAAAATCAATCAATTTTTGGCAAAACGCCTAAACTCATGCACAAAGCATACACACGAAATGCACAAAGCATACACACGAAAATGCACAAAGCATACATACACTCATGCACAAAGCATACACACTCATGCACAAAGCATACACACTCATGCATTAAGCATACCCCTTCAAAGCCCTTCAAAGAAGGCCTATCGAACTACGTTGACTTTGATCTTCCATTCAAACGGAAGTACGTAGGCACGTTCGGGATTTCACCCCGGGTGGCAAGTCAAAATCACTCAAACATTTCATTAATCCATCATTTACCTTGCAAAGCATTCATTCATCGGTTAGTTTATCGGCATGACATAGTCTCGGGATCCATCTCGGGTTCGTAGATTGTGCCTTAATCATTGGGATAATTAATCTAGTAACTAGGTTAATTAAAAATGGAGTCACTTAGGGTTTTTTCCTAGTTTACCCTTAAATAATTAAACAAGGTGGCAACTCACACACATCACGTGTATTTCTTCTCATTCATCATATGCATCACATGCCTATGACATTTGGGAAAGGGGTTCACAATTATACCATGCACATATTTGACATAAATGCATTGCATCATTTTGCATTTAACTTAAGCACTACTGAAGATCCTAAAATAATCGAAATCGGATCAGACTTTAAACTTGAACTCAGACAGGATCTTCAAGAATGTATCAAAAGAAATTCCGAGGTATTTGCCTGGAGCTATGCGGACATGCCAGGGATCGACAGATCAATAGCAGAGCACTTCATTCCTACTGATCCGAGTATTAAGCCGGTAAAACAGAAAAGGAGAAGGGTCAGACCAGAATGGCAAGACAAGATCAAAGCGAAAGTCCAGAAGCAGTTGGATGCAGGATTCTTAGAAGTAGTTCACTATCCGGAATGGCTGGCGAATATAGTCCCGGTACTGAAGAAAGATGGGAGGATAAGGGTCTGTGTTGATTACAGAGACTTGAATAAAGCCTCACCCAAAGATGACTTTCCACTTCCGCACATAGATGTTTTAATCGACAGTGCTGCCGGAATGGGATGTTATTCTATCATGGATGGATTCTCCGGATATAATCAAATACTGATGGCTTTAGTGGACAAGCACAAGACAGCCTTCACCACGGACTTCGAAACATTTTGCTACAAAGTGATGCCATTCGGATTGAAGAACCCGGGGCAACATACCAGAGAATGGCTACAACATTGTTTCATGATATGATCCATAAAGGGTTAGAGGTATATGTAGATGACATGGTGATCATGACAAAGACGCAGGAAGAACATGCGGAAATGTTGGAAAAGTTCTTCGCACGGGTCAAGCAGTACAACTTGAGACTCAATCCCAAGAAATGCGTATTTGGAGTAACAAAGGGGAAGTTATTAGGTTTCATTGTAGGACCTAATGGGATTGAGGTTGACCCCGACAAAATAAAAGCCATTCAGGACATGGAACCGCCAAGAACAGAACGTCAGGTGAGAAGCTTCCTGGGTAAGATCCAGTACATCAGCAGGTTTATTTCGAGGTTATCCATCACCTGTGCCCCAATTTTTAAGCTACTGAAGAAGAATCAGCCAGTCAAGTGGAACGAGGACTGCCAGAAGGCCTTTGACCACATAAAGAAATACTTGATGAATCCACCGGTGCTCAGTTCACCAAGACCGGGAGAACCTCTAATCTTGTATCTATCTGTAGAAGATGCAGGAGTGGGAGCAATGTTGGTATAGCCGGACACAGCTGGAGTAGAAAAGGCTATCTATTACATTAGCAAGAAACTACTGCCTACAGAAGAGAAGTACAATCTGATTGAGAAAACATGCATGGCAGTAGTGTGGTCGATAAAGAAGTTGCGGCCTTACTTTGATTCCTTCAAGGTCACTTTTGTCTCCAAAATTGATCCTCTGAAGTATTTGCAGAAAACGCCCACTCTAGAGGGACGGTTGTCTAAGTGGTTAATTCAGATGTCTAGCGTGGATGCGGAATTTCTAACGAAGAAAACGGTCAAAGGTCGGGCTGTAGCAGAATTCTTGGCAGAAAATCCAATTGCAAGTGATGAACCTTGGGAATTGGAGTTTCCGGATGAGTACCTACTATGCATCGAAATAGGAGCTTAGAGATTGTACTTTGATGGATCAGCCAACAGAAATGGAGCCGGAGCTGGTATCGTAATCGAAGCACCAAATGGCGAGGTTACCAGGATGTGTAAAAGGCTATTGTTCCCAGTCACTAATAACATGGCAGAGTATGAAGCATGCATCATGGGGATGGAAGCTCTCCTTGCATCCGGTGCTAAGGAAGTCGAAGTAATAGGAGATTCATTATTGGTTATTGAACATGCTAACGAGAGATGGAAGGTAGAAGAAGAAAGATTAAAGCCCTATGTCGGGTACTTGTTGAAAAAGGCAGCATTGTTCGACAAGATCACTTTCACTCATATAGGAAGAACCTATAACAGAATTCCAGATGCCTTGGCAAACTTAGCATCGGCTTGGCAGGATTTGAGTAAAGTTTCGAAAAAACCATTTATCATTACCACAGCCAATATCCCGTGTTATAAAGAACATTTTGTGAACCAGATAGAATCGGAGGAAGAACCATGGTTCATGGATATCCTGAGGTACATGAAAGACGGTGCTTTTTCTGATGATGCTACGAAAGAAGACCGTGCAGTTCTCAGAAAAATGGCTCTGAATTATGTTCTAGCCGATGGTGAGCTCTACAGAAGAGCGTGGGATGGAATGTTGCTGAGATGTGTGAGCAAGAGAGAAGGAGAAGACATAATGAGGAAGGTGCATGAAGGAGTTTGCGGTACTCACCTAGCGGCATGAGCCTAGCAAGAAAAATCATGAGGCAAGGTTATTTCTGGATATAGATGGAAGGTGATTGTGTTCAGTATGTGCGTCACTGCAAAGCTTGCCAATACCATGACAATAAAAGCCACTTACCTGCTGTTGAACTCCACCCGACAACTCCTTCCTGGCCTTTTTCTGCATGGGGTATAGATATCATCGACAAAATTTCGCCAGCAGCATCCAATGGCCATCAGTATATATTGGTTGCAGTTGACTACTTCTCTAGATGGATTGAGGCTCAATCTTACAAAACCTTAACTGCCAAACATGTGGCTAGATTCATTGAACAGAACATTTTCTGTCGCTATGGTGTTCCCCATCACATAGTTACAGATAATGGCTCTCACTTTCAGGCAGACGTTGGCCAATTGCTTTATAGATACAAGGTTGAGCATCACCATTCTTCTCCTTATCGCCCTCAGGCTAATGGTGCAGTAGAAGCTGCGAATAAGGAGATCAAAAGAATCCTGTCAAAGATGTGCGAAAGGTACAGAAGCTGGGCTGAGAAACTCCCTTTCGCGCTCTGGGGGCATCGCACTACCTTCAAATCAGTAAACGGAGCTTCTCCTTTCGAACTTGTACACAGAATGGAGGCAGTGTTACCGATAGAGCTCGAAAAGAAGTCTCTCAGGGTTTTGGTAGAAGTTGGTCTGACCGAAGAGGAATGGGTTAAGAAGAGATATGAAGATCTGGCGCTCTTAGATGGGAAAAGACTGGATGCTCGATTCTAGGATCAAATGAGAAAAAGAAGAATTGCTTGTTTCTACAATAAACGAGTACACCCAAGGGCCTTAAAGAACGGAGATTTGGTATTGATCAAATTATTGGATCACGAAGCCCAACATCATCCTGGTGGGAAATTTAAACCCGACTGGCATCGACCGTTCAGAATCCACAAACTATTAGCAAAAGGCACCGCTGAATTGGTCACTATGGAAGGAGAACCTGTCAATCGAATCGTCAATCAAGACCAAATGAAGAAATTCTATATCTGAAATGATGATTTCGATTAAAAAAAAAATGCTAAGTTGAAAACCCGAAAGGGCGGCTTAGGTAAAAATTAAGCTCGCTAGGTTGAAAACCCAAAAGGGCGGCCTAGGCAAAAATTAGAGCATAATAAAATAAAATTTTCAGGATCAACACGTGGTGCTTAGTTTAAATGCAAAATTCATGCCATGCGTTCGTGATAAATGTGTGATTGGTTGCTCAACACCATCAACTTGACTCGAAGGAGAATAGGAAATCGAGTAGTTAGAGCAAATGACCATTGTATTAAAATAAATTCTTTTTACTTCTGTATAATGTTGAAAAGAAGTGAGATCAATAAAGGATTTGAATTTCAAAATTTTCTTACTGTTCCGGGGTTATGGTCAAAGGATGCAAAACCTTCCTCTCCGCTTACTTGATCCAAGATCGACTCATTTGATCTAAGATGTCACGACTGTTGGCCCTACTTAAACAATGAACTCTTTTAAGACATTGATCAGAGGGACGAACACCATTTTCTCAGTGATTTCCCTGGAAAGATCAATATAAAACCATAAATAAACCTTAGCACATGCATAGGTTCATGCATACATAAAGGAGTTACATTTGTTATTTTTATTCGATTTGTGCAGGTAATAAAACAGTTACTCCATTCTTTCTTGTTTCCAAACATAAGCTTTTGTCTTTACAGAACAACCTTTATTTTATGAGTTTTCATTTATTGACCCAAGGGCAGGAGGCCCAAATGACTAACACGACAAATGATTTCGAAGGAAAAAGTTTGTTGTATGTTGTGGATTCATGTGTGCAGGAAGCAGAAATTAATAAAGGCAGAGCCATCAAGGTCATTAATTGAAAGAAAAGCAGATACATTTAAATAAAAGCTCATGGCCCGGGTATAAAAAGGAAAAGAAAAGACAACAATTTATTCTAGTAGGGCCTATCAGTAAGGGCCAGTCCTCACAGGGCACGACATCATTGTGGGGTAAAGAACCAGTTGACATATGCGGGTGTCACGGCGTCTTGCATCGTTCCTTCATCTAAATACATAGTGTTTTGATTTCGCCAACGGTCAGCCAAACTGGTCAACAAATGTGATGTTATTAGACCGCTTTCGAAGTTATGGATTCGGGGAACACGCTGTATCACCCCATACTGACGGCTGATCCTGTCAGGAAAATAGGCCATGGAACGGTCTAGACTAGCATACAACACATAGTTGAGATTCATACTTCCAGTCGTGACCAATCTAATTCTCCACCAGGGAAAAATCCACCGAATTGTGGGGTTATCCCCAAAGTCGAAGTGTCCTCGAGTCCGAGACCGAAAGTTGGCAGGACCATAGGTTGGAATCAAACGAGCAGGGACCGGAAGAAGCAGACTTAACTTGTCTAAAGCCCAGGCCTGCAGCAATATTGGACAACTGTGATGATGAATATTGAAATTGGTGATATGAAGGGCAATATCCCTCACCCAACACATCGTTTCTCCCATGATCATCATGAAGACAGTACGACGGTACAGCTACATGTCATGAACTACTGTCAGAAGTCGAAAATCTCCAATTTCGGGTTGACGGTTCTTCAGGACATATACATTCAGCAACAAAAAGCAACAAGCTCGAATCCAAGAAGGATCCACATTTATGGACAGAACCTTGTTGAGAAAGGGCTCTAAAGGTAGACCCTGGTCCGTGTCTATGCCATCAGGGAAATAAACAGGACATAAGGCCATAATCTCAGCTATATTATACCTAGGACCTGGGGGCAAAGCCGGAGTCTCGTCTTGATCAGGGTGATGATCCATCACGGCACAAATTTCCTCGTAGGTCGGAGTCACTTCAGAGTCTTCAAACTGAAAGACCATCATGTTCGGATTAAAATGAGTAATGAGCCAAGACAAGAAGCCATGATTAGGTTTTAGGTCTTTGAAATACCTTAACCAGGCAAGTTGATCCGTAGGGGGAATCTGCCACAAGTCATCAGAGATGGATTGGACAAAGGATGAGACTTGGCTTCTGAAGGCCATGAAAAAGGGATTATCTAAGAAATTGATCTACTTTGAATGATTGGATGCGAAGGAAAAGTGAAATGAAACGCCCATTTATAGCAGGGTAAAGGGACCGGTGAGTGAAGTATTGTTATCACTCGACTTAATGCCCACTGTCAAGAGTAGTTGAAAGGACATTCATGTATGGACTACTTGGGTTGGTGAGCATTTAAAGCCGCACTAATCAATAAGAAGGACGATTTGTACAAACAAGGAGGTTGAATCTTTATTACCGCGTTAATCGCCCTGCCAGGTAAGTGATACGATCCACTGTTGTTTGGTGATTGATTTTTGTAGTATTTCATTTTAAGCCCCTTATGTTATTCTTTCTTTATTTCAATTTATTTCATTCATTTTATTTATAATAACAAATCGGTCCATGGACCACTAACAAGGTGCACCGTTTTTGCAAACAAACGAGACACCGTCCTCTTTTTTGTATTTTTGTATTTGTGTTTTATTTTTGCAGGAACAAGACTTCGCAGTTGTAAAATATAAACACACACAACAATAAAAATGTGTATAAATAAAAAGAAAATAAAAATAAATAACTGTACAACCATCCAAAAAATAATGAAAAACTAATAAATGTTCAAAATGTTCAAAAACGTCCAAAAATGGAGGAGACGTGGAGTAGGACTACCGCCACCTGCGGCTCGGACCAGCAACAATCGGATGAGGTGGAGACGATGGCGCGCCATCAGAAGAAGAACCATCCTCATCCTCATCAAAAGAATCGAGCGGGATGCCCTCAACCTCTAGTCTCGTCCGAAGCCGCTCCACCTCTGCTTGAAGCTGGCTCACGGCACTAGACTGACGAGACTGATGCCTCCACAGCCTACCGTTCTCCAGCTCCTGTAAAAGCAGACATATGTAAGAAAGTCTACCAGATAATAAGAAGCAAAAAAAAGGGTAGACATGTGTAAAGTTCATACCAACTCGTGCTGCTCGGAGTAGAGCCAACCAATGTAGGATCGGGCAAACCCGAACCGCTGGCAGATCTCCTGGTATTTCTGGGCAGGCACCTGCAAACAAGGAATATCCATTAAAAGACTACTCAGGTGAAAATGCTTCTAACTTTGTAAATTCGGTTTATGACTTACGTGTGTAGCGTGCTCAGGGTCCAGCTGCACCGGAGGAGGAGCCTGCCGAAGATCAGCGGGGATGATGATGCCAAATCCAAGACCTAGACCAGGATCCAGCACTACCTCCTTACCAGGCGGGAACGGCACGTCACCCAGCACTACACCGGCCGATCCAGCCGGAGCCGCCGCGCCACCGGCCTCAGCCGCTGCCTCAGCTCGGTAATGAGCCACAGTCTTGTGCGTCTTCCGCTCCTGCAGAAAAAATAATGGCATCAGCGATTTGAAACAATGAAAGTAGTAATAACAGTAAATAAAGCAGAAGATCAGATGAGTTACCTGGGTGTACTAGGACCTCGGGAAGCCGTGCTTGCATCCGAGAGGCGAAGTAAGAGGGAAAGTCACCGGCGGATAGAAAATCGTTCGCCGAGAAGCCTCTGTACTCTACCTCCAAATCCTCCCGGGTCAAGCCCTCCAGCAGACACATATGCCGAGGGGGAGCATGAGGCACCCTCCGCTGTGATGGAGCTACCGGAGTGTCAAAAACTCTGTCTCCGAGGAAATAGCGGTCAGCCCAGTATCCTCGCATCAACAGCCTCGACCGGGTGTGCAACTCAGCCACCTCCCAGCCTGGATAGGTCCTCCAGGCCTCGCAATCCCATGGAGTCAGGGACAGCTACAAAAGAAGGAGAAATCAGTATTTGTTGTGTATAAAAAAAAAAGAAAGAAAGAAAAATAAGCTAAAGATTCAGAGGTTCTTTCTGTACTCACATCAGACAACTCCCGGTCATTAAGGAAGCTCTGCCAGTACTCGGGATCCTCGCCACTGGCGTAAGTGTGATGGCAGTGGGCCAGATAGCGAGGAATCCTCCTGGTCTCGATGGGAGAGTCACCGCTCGGACCGCCCGGATAGATGCAGTACTCATAGGACCATACCTGTAGCAGAAAAAGTTACGACATTAGTAAGTGTGAATACTCAAATTTTGAGGCTCTAAAAGCCAGTTTTCCCGGCTGCGGCGATGGCGGCCGCCCTTAAAGGCGGCGGTAGCCGCTCTCGCCAGCGGCGGCAGCCGCCGGCGACAGCGGCTGCAGTCGCCTGTGAATACCCAAATTTTGAGGCTCGAAGAGCCAATTTTCCTGGATTGCAAATAGTCCAACCGGACCAAAGGCCATTTTGGAAGTTCATCGAAAGTATACCAATATGGTACTTGAAACATCCGGGACGTCGTGAGGATCGCGAAACTGGTCCCGAAATTTTTTTCGGAGGTCCGGAGCTCCCGAAAAAGCCTCCAGAGCGAGAATTAGCAAAACCACCAAGCACGGTGGCTGGCCGGCGGCCCTGGCCGCTAGCTTCCGGCGGCCCCGCCACCGAGCATCGGCGGCCGAGCCGCCGAGCACCGACGGCCCGGCCGTCCGCCACCGGCGGCCCGGCCGCCGAACCCGGCTGCCGAACCCCGGCGGCCTAGCCACCGAACCCCGGCGGCCCAGCCACCGAGCCCCGGCGGCCCGGCCGCCGAACCCGACCGCCGAACCCGGCCGCCGAAACAGTCCATTCGCCTATAAAAAGAGGCCTCGGCACTCCGTTTTCCTCACTCAGTCTGTGTTGACGGACGCTCCTTCTCTCTCACGCTCCTTGCGATTCTTTACTGCTTTTCTGCATTTTTATTTAGCTTTATTGTTTTCCTACTTTGCTATTTGGTCATTTAAAATTAAATTAATTAATATTCCCTTAACGAGGAGCTTAACCTGGAGTTAAGAAGTGGCCGTCGATTAAATCAGGTACATGAACTAAAACTCTGCCTATTTAATTTCAGCAAGTCATACATTCTTCTCTTCTACTCCTAATAATTCTATAACTGCATAAATGCATTCATGACATCTTTAGGCAAATAAACTGCCTCAAATAAATAAGTTTAGGCTAAATGCCCGGTTAATAAATAATCGTGGTATTAAAGCCTAAATCTGACAATATTGGCTTAAAATACCTAGTTAATTAATAGCTATGGTATAATCGCCTTTATTTCGAACAAATCTGGCTTAAGTCCAATTAATCAATAATTGTGGCTAAAAAGCTTTAATTCAAACACGTTTTTATTGGCAATAAAATTGCCTACATTACAATCCAGTTAATCAATTTTTGGCAAACACATTGCCTATAAACTAGATTAACTACTGTCAGCGACAAATCGCTTAAATCAATTCTTTAGCAAAATGCCTAAAATTAATCAACTTATTTTGGCTAAAAGCCTTAAATCAATCATTTTGGCGACAATCGCCTAAATAATCATCTTTTGGCAAACAGATTGCCTAAATTAACCTTTTTGGCTAAAAGCCTTCAAATTAATCAATCTTTTGGCTAAAAGCCTTAAAATCAAGCATTTTGGCGACAATCGCCTAAATCACAACATTTTTGGCAACAATTGCCTGAATTAATCTTTTGGCTAAAAGCCATTAAAATCAACACTTTTGGCATCAAATGCCTAAGAAAATCAATCAATCTTTGGCAAAATGCCTAAACAAAATGCACAAAGCATACACACACTCATGCATTAAGCATACCCATTCAAAGCCCTTTAAAGAAGGCCTATCGAACTACGTCGACTTTGATCTTCCATTCAAACGGAAGTACGTAGGCACGTTTGGGATTTAACCCCGAGCGGCAAGTCAAAATCACATTTCATTGGTCTAAATCACATTAATCACCCTGCAAAGCATTCATTCATAGGTTAGTTCATCAGCATGACATAGTCTCGGGATCCATCTCGGGTTTGTAGACCATGCTTTAACATTGGGTTAATTAATCTAGTAATTAGGTTAATTAAAATTGGAGTCAACTTAGGGTTTTTTCCTAGTTTGCCCTAAAATAATTAAACAAGGTGGCGACTCACACATCACATGCATTTCTTCCTTAGTCACATGCATCCATATGCATTTGATGTTTTGGGGAGGGGTTCACAGTTTGGCGACTCTGCTGGGGAGAATTCATGTAATCTTTTTGCATAAGTGGACTACAATTGCTGCATAGACTAACCTGCCCTCTTTTAGGGCATTATTTTAATATGCTTTGTTTTGCAGGGTACCTTAACATGAATCCAGTATTCTTTCTTTAAGAATACGGAATGAGGAGAATTTTAACTTAATTGACAAATTGGGTTAAAACATTTAAATTTGTTGATTTATTTTGCACGATTGAGAATCTTTTTCTCCATTGCATAAAAAATGAATTTCAAATGAATTTCAAATGAATTTCTTCTCTCTCTGTTCAAACTTCTGAGTCTGGATAGCAAGTAGCGCTGATCGGCAGGTCTCTTTGATTATGTCGACGGACAGCCAAAGCGTCCTCCCTGTTACCGCAAACCGCCCCTAATCTTTTTGGGGGTGGCCCATGGGTATGCGTACCGTTGGACCCACGTGAAACTCTTTGTTTCACATGTGGTTAGGTATATCCATACTCAAGGTTCAAGGGTCCCTTTATAAGCCAATTCTTTATTTGTGTCATAGCCTATAGAACCTATCCTTTAGGACTGTATACACCCAATGATGCTGAATCATTCCATTAAAATGAACTATGTTGTGATGTTGTGCTCATTCACACATTCATCCCATGCTTCACAAAAAAAAAAAAAAACATTCCATTTCAAAGCTGGAAAATCACATTTTGGTCCCTGAGACCTGAAAAATTACATTTTGGTCCCTAAGACCTGAAAAATTACATTTTGGTCCCTAAGACCTGAAAAATTACATTTTGGCCCCTAAGGCCCAAAAGTTCACATCTTGGCCCCAAAGGCCCAAAAATTCACATCTTGGCCCCAAAGGCCCAAAAGTTCACATCTTGGCCCCAAAAGCCCAAAAATTTCCAATTTGGCCCCAAAGGCCCAAAAGTTCCCAATTTGGCCACAAAAGCCCAAGAATTCCCAATTTGGCCCCAAAAGCTCAAAAACTCACATGTTGGCCTCAAAGGCCCAAAAATTCACATGTTGGCCTCAAAGGCCCAAAAATTCACATTTTGGCCCCTAAGGCCCAAAAAAAATTCTTTGAGAAATTAGGGCCTTTCGAAAAGTCGAGGTGTCCAGCCCTAAGCACTCTACCTTACATATCACATCCCATTGGGTCCTATCCCAGGTGTCCTACCCTACCAACGCTACCCTACATTGTTTGGTCCTACCACCTCACATCACAAGGGTCAAGTCCAAATACCTTACCCTTACACTACCCTACCTCACACTATCTCACATACCCTATGAAAACACCTTATATAGGATAGTCTAATCATTTTGACTATGTCCTTTTATAGGTACCCCTCCAAAGACCACCTGTACCCGAAACACCAACTGAGCTCTCACCCACAAGTCCAACAACCCCGACTGCACCAATGGCATCACTCACTGACATCCAAAACCTCATCGAACAACTTGAAGCCAGAATGGAGGCTAGAATGAATGAGGCATTGGCTACCCAGAGGACTGCCCTAATAGCTGAACTAGGTGGTGGTAATGGAAATCGAGCTTCAGCCGGGGGAAGTGGACCTGCTGTCTCCAATCAGGGACCCGGCGCTACACCGACGTCCTCAAACCCTGCCCTGGATGACATGCCCTCTGGAACTGCTTCTGAGCTAGAAGCTCAGAAAATGAGAGAGAAGCTGGAATCGTTGGAAAGGTCTATTACTGCCCTTAAGACACATAAAGAAGTAGTGGACATGGACTCCTTGTCCTTGTTCCCCGAAGCAAGATTACCTACAAAATTCAAGATGCCTAACATGGACAAGTTTGACGGAACCACTTGTCCCAAAACGCACCTGAAAATGTATGTGGGTGCCCTCAACCCGTTTGGCCTGAACAGCGAGCTCCTTGCTCAGTTGTTTCAGCAATCTTTGACTGGTGTTGCATTAAGATGGTTTGTAAGCTTGGATCATTCCAAAATGAAGAATTGGGAGGACATATGCAATGCTTTCAACACACAGTACCATTATAATATCGAAGTGGATGTTACCCGGAGGGAGCTGGAAACTACTAAACAAAAGAACAATGAGCCCTTCTCCTCGTTCCTTTCGAGGTGGAGAGCCAAAGCTGCTCAAATGATCAACCGACCCTCTGAACAGGAACAAGTAGACATAATAATCATGAATTTACTGCCTGTCTACCAGTCACAGCTTCAAACACAGTACTTGCCTACATTCCAATCACTCATTGCGACTGCAACTAAGGTGGAAGACTTAATCCAGTTGGGAGAAGACTCATACAAGAAGCAGAATCATGCTGGACTATGAAAAACCGTCTACAAGACCTGGTTGACAATGGGTCCGTCATCCCCAAGAGCAAGCTGAACCTCAACCAATCCCTTGCCTAACCATGGGATTAATGCAAAAAAAAAAAATTGCTGAACAAGAATCATTTGATCCTTTCAAACTTTTCTTAGAAATGAATGAAGTTTGTGTATGAGAAGGTTGAGATCAAGCCTCCAAAAGAACAAAGGAATTGTTCAAGACCAACAACAACATGTCTGATCGATTGAAGCACCGAGAAGAACAAAGTCACTACAGTCAATCTAATCCTAGTCCATCACAATCCACCTAGAGTCTATCTTTTAGGATCTAGTTTCTTCTTTTCATTTTCATTTCCATTCAAGTTTTCATTTGTAAATCTAAGTGTCTTTTGTACACAAATTTTGTCTTATCAATAAAAAGGGATCAGTTTACGTTCCAATCATGTTTATACTCTTTCCCTATCCTTTCCTGTGAAAGCAAAAAAAAATCGAAAAGAAATAATAATAAAATTGAAAAAAAAATGATAAAAAAAAGATAATAAAAATTGGCAAAGAAAAATGCATTCATTTGCTCTGCATCAATCAAAGCTAGGGGCATCCTAAGAAGCACCATCAAAGGGGAAGTTTGAAGGGTAATCATGGAAAGGATCCAACAAAGGGTACACAAGACTTCAAACAGTACTGAGGCAAAGCCGATTGAAGGGGTTAGGGCCAGAATGGTTTCTCCGAAAACCCTGGAATGGAAGATGCTTCGACAGAGAGGTGTCTGAATTTTGAGCTTAAAAGCGACAGAATAAAGAAGTTATGTTTAGAATTGGGTTGGGTCTACACGAAGTCGCAATGCTATCATACACTACTCAAATCATCTCAGAATCAAGTTGCCTCGAAATTCTTTATGGAGAGGCTGCTTCTAAGCAAGCAAAAGAAAAAACGGGTCAAAAGGAACCTCTGCACAAAAGAAAGAAATTAAGGACAAAGCTACAGGAAATCAAGTTGTCAAAAACGGGTCAACTGCAAGCTCTCCATTAAATTCAAGCCCATCAAGGGTAGATGACAAATCATTTCAGCCATAAGGACAAAGACCAAGCGGCTGCTCACATTTTGAAAAAGCAAGTTAAAAGAAGCGGTCATTGCCACAAATTGGATGACAACAAACACCTTGAAAATCAAGCGCCAGGCATGGCACAAGTACAAGTGTCCTTATAAACAAGGATCATTTCTCAAAACAAGGAAAAGGAAGAGTCTCCTCAAAATTCCTTATGGAGAGGAGAACCATTGAGGAAATAAGTTTCAAATTCAGAGGAAGATAAAGTTCAAGAAAAGGAATCAAATTAACCTCAAGAATTCAAACATGGCGAAGCCACAAACTCAAAGCATAAAAGCTTATTCAACACTCAAGCCACTCAAGTTACCACCACAATGTGGGTATTCAAAATTCTTTGTGGTGAATACAAGTCATATTTCAGTCAACCAGTGGTAAAACCATTACAACAACAAAGTCAGATTCGCCTAGGGTCATCACTATCATACGAGCTCGAGTCAATAAGTTGATTCAACATCATCAAAGTCGAGAATGAATCCCGTAAAGACATCAAGCCGGGAAGGAATCCCACATCAACATCAAGTCGGGAAGGAATCCCGCATCAACATCAAGTCGGGAATGAATCCCTCAAAAACATCCAGCCGGGAAGGAATCTCGCGAAGACATCAAGCCGGGAAGGAATCCTACGAAGAAATCAAAACAGAAATGAATTTTGCATCAACATCCAGCCGGGAAGGAATCCCGCAAAGACATCAAGCCGGGAAGGAATCCTGCAAAGAAATCAAGACAGAAATGAATTCTGCATCAACATCAAGTCGGGAAGGGAATCCTGCAAAGACATCAAGCCGGGAAGGAATCCCGCAAAGACATCAAGCCGGGAAGGAATCCTGCGAAGAAATCAAGACAGAAATGAATTCTGCATCAACATCAAGTCGGGAAGGAAATCCTGCAAAGACGTCCAGCTGGGAAGGAATCCCGCAAAGACATCAAGCCGGGAAGAAATCCCGCGAAGAAATCAAGCCGGAGATGAATTTCGCACCAGCCGAGCATGAAGTTCGCATCCCGGAAGGAACTACGAAAGACCTGATTCTCCCTATCCCCCGAAGAGTTCTTGGAGATACGTAGGCAGCCACAAAGGCGCGGTCACAAACATAAGTTTGCATCATAAATAGCATTTTCTCTTTGCCAATAAAAAACAATAATAAAAAATAATAAAAAAAGAGAAGAAAAGAAAAATAAAAGCTGGAGTTGAAAACCCGAAAGGGCGGCTTCAGGCAAGAATTGAGCCCGCTAGGCTGAAAACCCGAAAGGGCGGTCTAGGCAAAAGTTAGGGCCAAGAGCCTGCTAGAGTCGAAAACCCCAAAGGGCGGCTACTAGGCAAAAGTTAAGGCAAAAAGAAAAAAAAAGTGCTTTCAAAGGTCTCCTTGGGAGTATATAAATCATTTTTTCCAGGAATCACTGAGTTCCTTCGAGTCAAAATTCACTACAAGAAAAATTTGAGTCTCTAAATCGAGTCTCCAAAATCAAGTCTCCATCACCAGTGGTCATTCCACAACGGGTCACAAAGATCGAGTCATTCTCAAAAGTTCGTTTTGAAAGTGTCACTCTTTGAGTCATTCCTCGAAAAAACAGAGAGAGAGGAAAATGTCAATTCAATCCCCGGGGTTTCCAAAACAACCCTAAAAAAAATGTCAAACATAATCATTGAGACGTAATTCTTTAATACCTCGTCTCCACTCGGACCATCGTTTCCTCGATCCTTTCAGACGAGCGATGTCATCCACATTGTTCGTTTCCTCGAGTCATATAAGTGGCTTTGTTCTCTTTGATTCCTCAATCGATTGGACAAGTACAACACCAATGTCTTGAAGTATTCCATGGTCAGCACCATTCTGGGGGCAAGAAGTGATAAGAACCTTCACCATTCTCCCATCACAGAAGTAATCACGGAATTTTTAGTCTTTCATTAAGAAGAAATTCTACTTCAGCTAATAAGGGCATCAATTCTCTCAAGCAGGGGTCAAAATCCTCCAAGTCATATTCAGGGGCAAGTGTTAAAAAAAAAAACATACACAACCCAGGGTGGAACCCAACCATCATCTGTAACATCCCTTCCTGGTCCACCCGTTAACCCGAATGAACCGAGCCGAGACGCTACAATCTGGTTGAACTTATATCCTGTCATGCTGATATCATCCTGTATGCGAAATATGAATATAAAACACTCCCAATTAAAATTTCAGACTTCCAATATCTCCAACTAATCATCATAACACAACAACACTTTATATAGATAGTCATAACTGTATAAATCCTCAATAGCATTTAATATCCAGCAAAATATTTGCATTCATGATCTCTATCAAGTCTTCATGACCTAATCATACCAACTATAGTAAAATATTTCATATTCAATCATTTCCTCCAAATACTTACACCATCATAATTACATGCTTCAATTATATTTCCAATCACATAAGCTCTAACAAATGTAATAATCATACATGCCATAAATCTGAATACATGCCATAATTCTTAATTATACAACTCTCAATCTACTATGACTAAAATAGTCACTTCTGTTTTGATGGTACTTTTTTAGTCTTCAAGTAGCAACCACGATCTTCAACCTGCGCGTGATAAAAATCGACGCGCTGAGTATAAAACTCAGTGGTGCTCATAATTCACATACGTAACAAAGTGTGGCGGCAACTAACTTAAAATATAAATTTCATAAAGCATTACTCATAGAATCAGTAAATTTCAACATAAATGTCTCTTTATAGCAACGAATAAACTTCTAATTCATAAACATCAATAATTTAGTTCTAATTAACTCATAATTCCTTTACATGAACCTCAAATCACACCTTATGATACTATCATGATCTTACCTGCTGTTCATTGTGTTGTATGGATGAGATCAATAAACATGTAAGAATACATAACAGTATATGTTCATTGTCTTACTTGCTATTCATTATGTTGTATGACTTATGCACTTTTAGTCACATCATATAAGTTATGATTAATAACATCTCAAGACTGTATGGCTCCTTAAGAATTAAATAAATAAACTTGTAGGCATATATAACATGATACTTTCATAATCTTACCTGATGTTCTTTATGTTGTATGAACTCTGCAACTTTGATTAAACTCAGTGAATATCACAATGAATGAAGAAACATATAAGCACATACATATGTAGAATTAAACAATTACTCACATATGGAATGTAAGCACACATATCATGATACTTTCATTTTCCCTTAATGATCTTTCTTGCTGTTTAGTATACTGTATGATTATGCAATTTATAGTCGATATAACTGTATAGCTCCATAAGGTTATAGTGAAACCGAAGTGATAAGAAAAACTGTATGAAACTGGATGAAACTGAATGCTTGGCTGCTATGGCCTGTATAATCATATCCACTCAACGGCCTGTAGCCGGAGTACCAAACTGTATGGGGCGCAGATCTGCTATTCTATGTCGCGACATAGCCTTATCTACATGGTTTCTACCTAACCTCAATGGAGCATATTAATGGAATGACAATAGATAAAACAAAAGCAAAATAACTGTGTCATAACTTGCATGCTTGTGTCATGTTATTTTCACACCATTTGCATGCTTGCATTTTGTGTTTATACATGTGTTCATGTTGTCTTTTTGTTTTAAATTGGTTGAAGACATACAAGTTGAGAAAGGAATACAATTACATAGAATTCATAACTTCATACACCATTTCACATCATTTCACAATTGCATAGAATACAATTACAAGTTGTGTTTACCTCATTTCACATCATTTGCATGCTTGCATGTTGTTTTGATACATGATTTAATGTTGTATTTTTGTTGTAAAATGATTGGAGGCATACAAAGTGAGCAAAGGAATCCAATTGCATAGAAAAAGAAGTCCAAAAGTGCATGAAAACACAAGTCGCGAGCGCGCCTTGCAAGGTCGCGAGCGCGTAAAGCACCAAATGAGAGACAGTGAGTTATCGGGCACAAGTCGCGAGCATGCACTTGAAAGTCGCGAGCGCGTAGAGTGCAAAATGAGAGACAGTGAGTTCCCAGGCCAAATTCGCGAGCGCGCGATGAAGGTCGCGAGTGCTTACAGGCCAAGGGCCAAGTCGCGAGCGCGCAAATGAAAGTCGCGGTCGCGTACAGTGCAAAATGAGAGTCGGAGAGTTTCAGGTGAAAGTCGCGAGCGTGCAAATGAAAATCGCGGTCGCGTACAGTGCAAAATGAGAGTCAGTGAGTTTCAGGCACAAGTCGCGACCTCTTCAGGCAATTCGCGCGCGCGCGTCGCGTTTTCCAGCCTGCACTGGTAACTTTTCCATCATTAAAGATAACACATAGAGGAACAAATAACGCTTCTATGACACTTCCTAATTCCATCATTAAATGGGGTCAAAATCAAGATGAAGTTACTGGTAACTTTTCCAGCAAAACTTGTTTCAGCATGAACTCAATATCTACTTCATTTATTCATTTCATCTCATGCTTTTTCACCATTTTCAGTCATCTTACTCAACATGAAACAACATATTTTCTCATTATCAACACACCACACAAATTCTCATGCAAGGAAATTAATTAAACGAAAAGAGATAGCACACCTTCACTTAACAAGCTTGGAATCTTTTTCTTAGCTTCCTTTTTTCCTTAGCTCACCTCTCCTATACATGAGAATTCTTATGAATCATCTAAAAATATCACCAAATGATTCAAGTATGAAATTCAAGAAGGTTTACTTACTTGGATAGAATAGAAGTTGAATTAATGTTTGAATCCCATTAACATCTTCACTACCATTAAAAATGATGGAGAAAGGAAAGTGGAAGAGGAAAGTAGAGGAAGAAGATGAAGATAAGGATGAAGAAATGACAAGGAATGGAACTCACGGGTACATCTCCAAAATATCATGGATTTTTATGTGAAAATTACCAAATGGTACCTCAAGTGTCAAAATGGTACAACTTAATACCTCAACTTTATATTTTAGTGCAAGCAAGTCCTAATCCTTATACTTTGATCTTTTTGTTTCCTTCAAGTAAGTCCACTTCTTCTCCTTATTTCATTCTAGCCCACTCTAGACTCTAATGGCTCGAACCGGGTTTTGGAGCAGCCCGACTCGACTCTAAGCAACGACTCGATTCAATAGAAAAATGGGATGTTACATCATCAATCTCTTTTACACAAACCTAGGGTAGAACCCGGTTAATGGTTAACCTTTTCTTTCACAATAAAACCTAGGGTGAAACCCTAACCAATAACCAACCATTTTTCATCCAAAACCAAGCCATTGGATCATCTCGACTTTAGGTAGACCCTTGGTTCTCAAAGAAAAAAAAAACAAAAATAAAACAAATCTCTTTTCAAGCCCTCATTAAGAGGCAAAACATCTTTTGAAGCCCTCATTAAGAGGCAAAACATCTTTTCAAGTCCTCTAAGAGGCAAAATCTCTTTTTCAAGCCCTCATTAAGAGGCAAAATCTCTTTTCAAGCCCTCATTAAGAGGCAAAACATCTTTTCAAGTCCTCTAAGAGGCAAAATCTCTTTTTTAAGCCCTCATTAAGAGGCAAAATCTCTTTTCAAGCCCTCATTAAGAGGCAAAACATCTTTTCAAGTCCTCTAAGAGGCAAAATCTCTTTTCAAGCCCTCATTAAGAGGCAAAACATCTTTTCAAGTCCTCTAAGAGGCAAAAACATCTTTAAGTTACAAACATAAATCCATGCATTTGATCATTTCAAAGAAAAAAAACCACGGCAGGGTTTCCTCCTCTGCCCATCCTCAAAATTTGCTCCTTCAGATAGCCACTGGCTCTCATAAATCATTTTTATAATAGCCAGTGGAGGGCAACTGTGAATACTCAAATTTTGAGGCTCTAAAAGCCAATTTTCTCGGCCGCGGCGATGGCGGCTGCCCTTAAAGGCGGTGTGAACACTCAAATTTTGAGGCTCAAAAGCCTGTTTTCTTCCGGACTGCGAACAGTCCGGCCGGACCGGAGGCCTTTCGGAAAGTTCATCGGAAATATGCCAATATGGTACTTGAAACGTCCGGAAAATTACGAGGATCTCGGAACTGGTCTCGGAATATTTTTTGGAGGTCCGGAACTCCCGGAAAAGCCCCCGGAATAAACCTGCCTGCCCCGGTGGCTCAGCCACCGGAGCCAGCCACCGAGCCGGCGGCCCATCCCGGCGGCTCAGCCGCCGGGAAGGCCGCCGACACGGCGGCCCAGCCGCCGAAAGACCGGCGCTTGGCTGCGGGAAGGCCGCCGAGTCGGCGGCCCAGCCGCCGACGAACCGGCGGCCCGGCCGCCGGGCGGGCCGCCGAGACCCGGCGGCCCGGCCGCCGGGAGGGCCGCCGGGAGGGCCGCCGATCCGGCGGCTCAGCCGGCGGCCCGGCCGCCGAGACTTGGCGGCCCGGCCGCCGAGACTTGGCGGCCCGGCCGCCGGGCGGGCCGCCGAGCCGGCGGTCCATCCGGCGACCCAGCCACCGGAAACAGTCCGTTTTGCGCCTATAAATACAGGCCTCGGGCCTCCTTTTTTCCACACTCAGTCTGTGTTGACGGACGCTCCTTCTCCCTCTCGCTCCTTGCGAATTCTTTACTGCTTTTTTGCATTTTAATTTAGCTTTTATTGCTTTCTTTCTTTGTTAAGTGGTCATTAAAATTAAATTAATTAATTTCCCTTAACGAGGAGCTTAACCTGGAGTTAAGAAGTGGCCGTCGACTAAATCAGGTACGCAAAACTAAACTCTGTTTTTTTTTAATTTTAGCATTTCATGCATGCTTCTTTTCTACTCCTCTTAAATTCTATAACTGCATAAATGCATTCATACCATTAACTAGGCAAATAAATTGCCTCAATTAAATAAATTTAAGCTAAATGCTCGGTTAATTAATGATCGTGGTATTAAAGTTTAAATTCGACAATATTGGCTAAAAGCCTAGTTAATCAATAACTATGGTGAAATTGCCTTTATTTCGAACAAGTTTTGGCTTAAGTCTAATTAATCAATAATTGTGACTAAAAGGCCCTAATTAAACACTTTTTTTTATTATGGCAATAAATTGCCTATATTTCAATTTAATTAATCACTTTAGGCAAACAAATTGCCTATAAGTGAAGATTAACCTTTTTAGCGACAAATCGCTTAAATTAAATTTCTTTGGCTAAAAGCCTTCAAACAATTTTTTTTGGCAAATAAACTGCCTTAAATCAATCAACTTTGGCGACAATCGCCCAATTAGCATCATTTGGCAAATTAATTGCCTAAACCAATATTTTGGCTTTAAAAGCCTTAAAACAATTCGTTTGGCACAAATGCCTTAAAAATCAATCTTTTGGCAAGAATAAGCCCAAATTAAATTCTTTTGGCTAAAAGCCTCAAAATCAACATTTTGGCACCAAGTGCCTAAATCCTTCAACCTTTTTGGCAAAATGCCTAAACAAAATGCACAAAGCATACACACACTCATGCATAAAGCATCCCATTCAAAGCCCTCTAAAAGAGGCCTATCGAACTACGTTGACTTTGATCTTCCATTCAAACGGAAGTACGTAGGCACGTTCGGGATCTAACCCCGGGCAGCAAGTCGAATCACATAAACATCTTTTTCATTGGTCTAAATTATTTCATCTTCCTTGCAAAACATTCATTCTTAGGTTAGTTTCATCAGCATGACATAGTCTCGGGATCCACCTCGGGTTCGAAGACCTTGCCTTAGACATTGGGCTAATTAATCTAGTAACTAGGTTAATTAAAATTGGAGTCACTTAGGGTTTTTCCTAGTTTACCCTAAAACAATTAAACAAGGTGGCGACTCATACATTCACGTGCATTTCTTCCTTTAGTCACGTGCATTCACATGCCTATGGCATTTTGGGGAGGGGTTCACAGTTTGGCGACTCTGCTGGGGAGAGTAATGCAATCATTTTGCATAAAGTGGACTACTATTGTTGTGTAAACTAACCTGTCCTTCTTTAGGGCATTATTTTACAATACTTTGTTTTGCAGGGTACCTTAGCACAAATCAAGTATTCTTTCTTTAAGAATACGAGATGAGGAATTTAAACTCAAGTTGTACAAATTGATTAAGACATTTTAATTTGTTGATTTATTTGCACGAATTGAGAATCCTTTTCTCCATTGCATAAAAAATGAATTTCAAATGAATTTCTTCTCTCTCTGTTCAAACTTCTGAGTCTGGATAGCAAGTAGCGCTGATCGGCAGGTCTCCTTGATTATGTCGATGGACAGCCAAAGCGTCCTCCCTGTTGCCGCAAACCATCCCTAATCCTTTTGGGGATGGCCTATGGGCATGCGTACCGTTGGACCCACGCGAAACTCTTTGTTTCACATGTGGTTAGGTATATCCATGCTCAAGGCTCAAGGGTCCCTTTATAAGCCTATTCTCTATTTGTGTCATAGCCTATAGAACCTATCCTTTAGGACTGTATGCACCCAATGATGAAAATCATATCATAAACAGATTATGGTGTGTTGTTGTGCGCATTCATGGCATATCATAAACATTTGGGTAAACACAAAGAGAGCAGAAAACACCTTTTATCTTCAATCATGCACAGTTGGACAAAGAGTCAATCTACCTCATATCACTCCCATGATACACCAAACACTATACCTAATCCAACTACCCTTATCCTTACAGGTGCCCACAATCCGAGTGCCTACTCAAGTGCCAATCACACCTACAGTGCTATCACCAACTTCACCAGCTTCACCAGCTACACCGGTTACACCTACGACTCCTGCAATTTTACCTTCACCAATGGCATCACTGTCTGACATCCAAAACCTCATTGAACAACTGGAGGCTAGAATGGAGGCCAGAATGAATGAGGCATTGGCCGCTCAAAGGGCTGCCCTGATAACTGAATTGGGGAATGGTAATGGTAACGGAAATGGGGCCTCGGCCGGAGGAAGTGGGCCTGCCGCTTCCAATCAGGGTCCTGCTGCTGCTGAACCTACAAACCCTGCCTTGAACTTGGATGACGTACCCTCCAAAACTGCTTCTGAGCTGGAAGCTCAGAGAATGAGAGAGAAGCTAGAGCTTTTAGAAAGGTCAATCACTGCCCTCAAGACCCATAAGGAAGTGGTGGACATGGACTCCTTGTCTTTGTTCCCTGAAGCCAGATTACCAACTAAGTTCAAAATGCCCAACATGGACAAGTTTGATGGAACCACTTGTCCTAAAACTCACCTGAAGATGTATGTGGGTGCCCTTAACCCATTCGGATTGAGCAGTGAGCTCCTTGCTCAGTTGTTCCAACAATCTCTCACCGGTGCTGCATTGAGATGGTTTGTCAGCTTAGATCGGTCTAAGATGAAGACCTGGGAGGATATCTGTAATGCATTTAATTCCCAGTATCACTACAACATGGAGGTGGATGTTACCCGAAGGGAATTAGAGACTACTAAGCAGAAAAATAATGAACCTTTTTCCTCGTTCCTTACGAGGTGGAGGGCCAAGGCCGCCCAAATGATTAACCGGCCTTCAGAACAAGAACAGGTAGACATAATAATAAAGAATCTGCAACCTGTCTACCAACAACGGTTACAAACCCAGTACTTGCCAACGTTTCAGTCGCTCATTGCTACTGCTACGAAGGTAGAAGACCTGATCCAAATGGGGCAACTGAAAGACGACGCAGGAACCTCTAAGTACAAGAAACCCAGCCAAGCTGGCAAAGTCCACGAAGTGGCAAGCATTACCCCCACTAACCCGTTACGTGTGGGGAACATGAGAAATGGCAGCCAGTCAAGAAGAACATACACTGATCTCGGGATGCCAATCCTTTTGGTTTTCCGAGAAGCTGTCAAAGCAAATTACATCAAGCCTTTGGAAGCAAGGCCCCCACCAAATCCTTTACCAAGGAATTACAAAGCAGATGAATACTGTGAATACCATCAGGGGTACGGGCATAAGACTGAAGCGTGTTGGACACTTAGGAACCGCATACAAGATCTGGTGGACAATGGCTCAATCATCCCGAGAAGTAAACCAAACATTAGTACTAACCCCTTACCAAATCATGGGGTAAATGCTATTATAGATGACCAGGAACTGATCGATCCTTTCGAACTGTTCCTAGAGATGAATAACATATGTGTCCTGGATCTGAACGACCTAAGTGAAGAGGTCGATGCTATTACCAGAAGCGGGAGACAGTATGAGCCACTGGTTTTGGATAAAATCCACAACAAGCCCTACCAGAAGGCAGAGGAGCCAAAAGAGGACCCGGTACTCTTACAATTGAAAAAGACACAAGCTAGGGTATCAATCTGGGAACTGTTGGCAGCATCCTTTCCTCATCGCCAAGCTCTTTGCAAGGCTTTGAGCCAATTACAGACGTCAGTGGAGGTTAGCCCTGAAGTACTAGTCTCCACCCTCACCCAGTCATCCAAAGTACAAAGCATCGGGTTTTCTGATGAGGACCTGCCTAAAGAGGGAGGCAGTCATAATAATGCTCTGTATGTCACAGTCCAGACCAGAGACAAAACGGTGCCCATGGTTCTCATTGACAATGGGTCAGCTCTGAATGTCTGTCCACTAAGGGTAGCCAGCTGTTTAGGGTTGGAGGAAACAGACTTCACTCCATCAGATCAAATAGTGAAAGCATACGACAGTACCCGGAGGGAAGTATTGGGGGTCGCCACACTGAAATTAACAGTTGGGCCAACTGTGATGGAAGTTCCGTTTCAGGTAATTGATGTACCAACCAGCTTTAATCTGCTTCTAGGTAGACCATGGATACACCACACCAAGGCAATACCCTCGTCCTTGCACCAAAAGGTCAAGTTTCCCTATGAAGATAAAGTTGTCACCATCCAAGGGGATGACTACAATCAGCTGAAAAAGCCAAAGGGCCAGCCTCTCTTTGAGGTCAGTCCTGAAACTGCCAACCTACCTCTCTCAGGATTTCAGTATGACACCGTGCAATGCATAGAAGGAAAGCCTGCCAATTCTCGAATTCTCTTTGATTTCGGGACAGTACAGATAAACTGCATAGTGCCTCTGATGCTGAAGATGTCCTACCTGCCAGGAATGATTATGGCAAGGTCAGGAAAAACATACCCCGTACTGCAGGCCTGGGAATGTCCGGTAAATGAAGGAACTTATGGACTGGGTTATGAGCCTACCGAGGAAGACCGCGCTGAAAGGATAAGGCGAAGGAAGAAGGGAGGCATACAAATGCGGCCATATCATCTGACTTTGAATAGCTATTTCTGTAAACCGGGAGAAACAATTCCTTATTGTGGCTTCCCGGAGCCATTCCCCTGCCCGACTGCTAAGAAGATGCTGCCTGGGTTAGAAGTATTTGCCGATGTCTGGGGCAACGGGCCCGAAACCATCACTAAACTGGAAATCGAAGACTTCATGCAGCCTAGTCTCTTTGATGAGGTTGCAGTCATCACAGGAAATGACGGGAATCAAGATCTGCTCAGCCTGATCAAGCCGAACAGAGGGCCTCTTACCAATTGGTACATCGAGGAGGAGCGCACTGCTGATAAACCCCTTCCCGAGTCAAACCTAGCACCAGAGTCCGTTGTCAAGTCCTATATTGAGTCTGAATCTGAGTCGGAAACCGAGTCAAGAACCAGTTCCACTTCTGAGTCGTCAGTGTCGGATCTAGAAGATCCAGATGTCAAATTTGATGTAACCTTTGAAGACGATTCCGTCATATGTAATAAAGGCCTGCAAATTCTTGATTACCCCGTGTGTTTATTTTTCCAAGCATTTCCAAGCAAAAATAATCAGATAAATGAAGTAAAAAATGAAAAAGTAAAAATAATAATCGGCAAAGAAGAAAATGAACACACATACATTGCATCTGATTGCATGAACAGGGAACAGGTCAGTGAATGTTTGAAGAAATTTGCTGATTGTTTTATGTGGAGGGCAAGTGACATCACGGGAATTGACCCAGCAATAGTGGTGCACAAAATTCCAGTATATCCAGAGGCTAAGCCAGTGAAGCAAAAGCTAAGGAGGCTAAAGACGGAGTGGTCCTTAAAGATCAAGGAGGAAGTAGCTAAGCAATTGGAAAACAAGTTCATAGAACCCATTGCCTACCCGACTTGGTTAGCAAACATAGTGCCGGTTCCTAAGAAGGATGGAAAGGTGCGAATGTGTGTGGATTACCGGGACTTGAACAAAGCATGTCCGAAGGACGATTTTCCCCTGCCACATATCGATCTATTGGTGGACCGAATGGCTGGACATGAGATGGTCTCCTTGACTGATCTCGCAGTTGGATATAACCAAATAATGATGCATCCGCCAGACAAAGAGAAGACGGCATTCATCACAGAATGGGGAACTTACTGTTACAGGGTTATGCCTTTTGGGCTCAAAAATGCCGGGGCAACTTACCAAAGAATGGAAACGACCATCTTCCACGATATGATTCACAAAGAGGTAGAAGTGTATGTGGATGATATGGTGGTTAAATCAAAAACAACTGAAGAACATACAACAGCACTTGAGAAGTTCTTCTTTAGACTTCGAAAGTACAACCTAAAGCTCAATCCAGCAAAGTGCCTCTTTGGAGCTACATCTGGAGTGTTTCTGGGGCATTTGGTCAGTCACAAGGGCATAGAAATTGATCCGTCGAAAGCCAAGGCCATTTTAGGAATGCCAGCACCACGGACCGAGAAGGAAGTACGAGGTTTTCTGGGTAGGCTACAATACATCAGTCGGTTCATCAATCAGTTGGCTGATACTTGTGGTCCTATTTTCAAACTACTCAGGAAAGGAGTAGCGGTCAAATGGAACGAGGATTGTCAGAAAGCTTTTGATCAAGTCAAGCAATACCTGCTATCCCCACCTGTTTTACAACCACCAAGGCTAGGAAAGCCTTTGCTATTGTACCTATCAGTGACAGAGGAAGCTATGGGTGCAATGTTAGCTCAGCAAGCAGAAGATACAAGGGTAGAAAATGCCGTGTATTACCTCAGCAAGAGGATGCTAGAATACGAATTGAAATATAATAAAATAGAGAAGCTGTGTTTGGCTCTGGTCTGGGCATGTACAAAGCTGCAGCATTACCTCTCATCTTACACTACGCATGTTATTTCTGAATCGAACCCCTTGAAATTCCTTATGGAGAGGCCGGTTCTAGACTGTAAGATGGCTAAGTGGGTGTCAGTGCTCGCAGCCTATGACCTGAAATTTGTACAAAGAAAGGCAGTGAAGGGCGGAGCTTTAGCTGATCAATTAGCGGAATTACCGATCGAAGACCAAATGCCGGAGGTGGAATTTCCCGATGAGGACTTGTTAAGCTTGGAAAGCGAAGCCTGGGAGATGTACTTCGATGGAGCTTCGAACTATCATGGAAATGGGGTTGGAGTTGTATTCAAAACTCCTTGTGGAGAATACATCCCAATTGCAGTTAAACTAGATTTCGCTTGCACCAACAACGAAGCCGAATATGAAGCTTGCATCAAGGGGTTAGAAGCGGCCCTTGAAAAGGGAATAAAATTCCTCAGGGTTTTCGGAGATTCCAACCTAATAGTCTCCCAAGCCCTAAGGAAATGGAAGATTAAAGAAGAACGTTTGGTTCCTTACCTACAACGTTTGGACGAATTGGCTCAACAGTTTGAAGAGTTATCGTTCCACTACCTGCCGCGAGCCAAGAATCAGTTTGCCGATGCCCTAGCTACTTTGGCCTCCATGGTTAATGTAGAGGGAGACCAAGTCATTCGACCTCTGACAGTCCGGCTATAGAAACAGCCAGCACACGTTATGAATTTGATGGATGACAAGCCTTGGTACTGGGATATACAGAATTATCTTCAGAGTGAAGCCTATCTGGAGGGATCCACTAAAACTGATCAACGGACATTGAGACAGTTAGCATCTGGATATTTCCTTACTGAGGGAATTCTGTACAAAAGAAGTTGGAATGGCTTGCACCTGAAGTGCGTAGACGAAGAAGAGGCTCAAACCATCATGGATTCCTTACATAATGGGGAATCTGGTCCACACATGCATGGGATGGCCCTGGCTCGGAAAATTATGAACCTGGGTTATTACTGGTCAACTATGAACGAAGATTGTGTGAGGCACACACGGAAATGCCACGAGTGTCAAATCTTCGCTAAACTGCAAAGGCAGCCTCCGATCAATCTGAATCCCATAGCCTCGCCATGGCCTTTCGCAACTTGGGGCATAGACATAATTGGAAAGATCCATCCGAAGGCCTCTAATGGCCACCAATTTATCCTGGTTGCTGTTGATTATTTCACAAAGTGGATCGAGGCAGCCTCCTATTCGGTTTTGAATGCCAAGAAGGCAGCACAGTTCATTCGTACCAACATCCTTTGTCGGTATGGAACACCATTCGAGATTATCACTGATAATGGATCTCATTTTCAAAACGAGTTTTCAGACCTGCTGAAGCGAAAGAAGATCCAGCATCATAAATCCTCTCCCTACCGTCCACAAACAAACGGGGCTGTTGAGGCTGCAAACAAGGCCATAAAAGTCATTTTGCAGAAGACGGTGCAGAAGCATAGGGCATGGCACGAACAGTTACCATTTGCCTTGTGGGGATACAGGACCTCCATCAGAGCGCCCACCGGGGCAACCCCGTATTCCTTAGTGTATGGTATGGAAGCAGTGCTGCCTATTGAGCTGGAAGTTCAATCGGCAAGAATTATCCGAGAAAGCCAGATCAGCGAAGCAGATTGGGCCGAGAATTATCATATGCAACTCTTGGGTATGGACGAAAAGCGATTGCGAGCAATCCACCAGACTCAAGTTTATCAAAGGAGAATAGCGCGGCATTTTAATAAAAAGGTTAAAAATCGGAAACTCGAAGAAGGTTGTTTGGTTCTGAAAGAAATTAGACAGCCAATCATAGACCCACGTGGGAAGTTCCGTCCTCATTGGGCCGGGCCCTATGTGTTGAAGAAGATATTATCCGGCGGAGCCGTCGTCTTGACTGATTTAGATGGTTTGGAATTTACAAATCCATGTAATTTAGATCAGTTGAAAAGATATTATGTGTAATCATTGCATGATGTAAATGAACTACATTAGGCCTGATTCTCTTTGGAAAAAAGAAATTATATATCGGAGATATGTAGGCAACCCTCATTGGGTGCGGTCTAAGCATTAGTAAAAAAAAATCGTCATTTCACAAATTTCATGCTTCTTTGCCAAAAAAAAAAAAAAAGAAAAAGGAAAATAAGAAAAAACCCGCTAAGTTGAAAACCCGAAAGGGCGACTTAGGCAAAAGTCGGGGCCCGCTAAGCTGAAAACCCGAAAGGGCAGCTTAGGCAAAAGTGGGTAGCTCGCTAAGCTGAAAACCCGAAAGGGCGGTTTAGGCAAAAATTAGAGCTTAAATAAATAAAGTTGGAAAATGCTTGGAAAGCTAAACAACATTCTCAATTTAAGCAATAAAGTCAAGAAAATGAAGGAATCCAAAATAAAGCTAAGTCCAAGACAAAAGTATAAAACATACATCCAAAAATCCAAAATCCCAAATAAAGATCAAACAACAATGAAAGTCCAAAAAGCCTGTAGAAGTCTAGGCATCCCGTCGCCTCCGCGGGGCGGCATCCTCTGAGTCTCCTATCTGCCCAGCCTCGCCGGTCCGAGGAGCCAACATAATCTCCTCACCAGTCCCAACCTCATCCTCAGCATCAGCCTGAACCCAACCTTCGAGTACGCTCAGCAGTGCAGTCCTCCTTGGTCTCTCAATTGGCCAGACAGTAGTAATAAACCAAGCCCGATACTCAGGAGAAGTCTGAACACTGGCAGGGTTAGGCAAAGGCCTAACCATTTGATGATCTCTTACCCAAGCCCTAAGGACAGCTCGGGTAACACCTGGAGTGATGGCCGAATCAGCTGAAAAATCATCTATAACCGGAACAGTTTGATCTATCCCCATTTGTCTTAAAACGCGCAAAGCGCAGTACCAAGTACAATGGGTGAGGCCCAGAAGATAAACCCGAGAATGGCGAAAGCTGACCTGGATGAAACGGGTAACATTGTACCAAGGAACGAACCACAATATCTCATCGGGGCCCAACTCAATCAGCCATGAAGTCCATGCATCAGTAGAAGGGCGTGTGATTAAGATCCTCCGGGTACGATACTGAGAAGGATTGTAGGGTAAAAGAGTAGGAGCGGCAACCACTTGGAGATGGTCCCTCAACCATACCTGAGTAATGGATCCTTTCTATTACAATGAAATAATAAAAGGAAAAGGAAATGGGAAAGGTAGTAAAGGGAAATACCTGGAGAATGATGGGAGAGACTGTCCATTCCTCAAACCCTAAAGCAGCCCTGTCGAGGCTCCTAATAGTCTCTGCCAGTACGAGACCACCGATGCAACCCATGTCTTCCATTTGCCAAACCATGGGACAAAGGCGCAGATCCCCGAAGCCTGGATCCCGGTTAAACAAGAAGCCAGCCAACAAACAGAAAACTAAAGCCCGCATCCTCAGCCTCATCCGGTTTGGGTCATCTGGTTGAGCCTCTGAGAACTCATCAATCAGGGGCAGCAGGATCGCTTTCTGGTCATTAACGATCATAGCTCTAGCTTGGGGCCGGCTGAATCGAAACAGGGTCTCAAACGATCTAATATACCCAGCTTTTATCTCATGCCTGACCAAAGGGGCATTAGGGTCACATCCCACAATGGCACAAAACTCCTCAAAAAGAGGGCACATCTCTTCCATCATGGCCCCGAACCGGAAAACGTGGGCCTCGGGGTCCCAAAATCTAATGCAGGCCCTCAAAAAATCCCAATCAATTACCACACCTCTGAGAGTAATGGCAGGAGAAAGACCGTACCTCCCCAGATTGATCTTTTCAACTTTGGAGAGACTCCTAGTCCAGCTGTGCATGCTATGGTTATAGAAGGGATTCATTGTTCTTTTCTTTCTTGTTTTATGTTATCTTTCCTAAAAAGAAAAATGATAAATAAATAAAAATAATGAAAGACTGAAAAATAAAAATAAAAATAAAAAAATATAATAATAAAAAATAAAAAAAATAATAAAAACTGACCGAAATTGGACTTTTTCTGGCACAGAATTCGAGAAGAGAAAAAAAAAGGGGCTGAAATCCAGCTTTTATAGAAGGAAATTCAGAGTCGGTGGCCCGGCCCGGCGGCCCAGCCGCCGAGCCGGTGGCTCGACCCGGCGGCCCGACCGCCGAGTCAGCGACCCAGCCGCCGAGCCGGTGGCTCGACCCGGCGGCCCGACCGCCGAGTCAGCGACCGAGCCGCCGAGCCGGCGGCCCGGAACGGCGGCCCAGCCGCCGAGGGCCAGCGGCCCAGCCCGGCGGCCAGCCGCCGAAACCGGCCGCCGAGCCGGCGGCCCCGCCCGGCGGCCAGCCGCCGGACCCGGCCGCCGAGCCGGCGGCCCCACCCGGCGGCCAGCCGCCGGCCCCAAAAAAAAAAAAAAAAAAAAAAAAAAAAAGAGAGAGAAACTGAAATAAAATCCTTTTTGTTTTTTCTCTCTTTTCCTCTCAGACCTAATAAACCATGCATACATGTTTTTTTTTTTTTTTTTTGTCAAGTTTTGTTAGTACTGATCAAGTGCAGGTACAGATAAAGCTCAGTACAAGATACATATCAAGTGCAGGTACAAAAGTTCAGTACAAGATACATATCAAGTGCAGGTACAGACAAAAGTTCAGTACAGCAATAAAAAGGTAGAGCAGAAGCTATCAGCGGCGGGGCCTCCTCCTCCTCTGATCATCAAAGGCCATCTGAGTCCAGGCCACAGCCACTTCTTGCTGCAATCCCAGAATCAGCTCCATCATCTGATTAACCAACCCGACAGGAACCTGAAAGTTATACAGAGAAAGACACGAGTCAATATCAAAGCTCTTACAAATCCTTTTTGTGAGAGATGTATCAGGTTTTACCTCAGTAATGTCCTCGGAAGGAAGAGCCAGGCGATCCACACCCTCCAGGGAGACTTCTCGAGTAGCTGGAGGGCCGTCGGGTACAAAGTGGGAAATACTGTAGGGTAGGCGGAGATTAACCAGATCCGGATGAAGCGGCCCGGTAGCCTCCAGAATGGCCCGAGGAGCCCTAGAAGGGCCTGCCGGTCGGCTAGGCCCGGCCTGCGAAGAACCCCCAACCGGAGTAGAAGAAGTAGGATCAGTCACAGGCCTCCTCCTTGGAGTCCTAGTTGAAGGACCCGAAGCTCGGGAAGAACGAGTGCCGAACGGCTGAGAAGGAGCCGGTCCTTGGAAATCGTCAAGACGAGATCCAATGGGCTGCATTAAAGTAATGCGGCAGAATTCATCATAATCTCCCTCCATAACGAATTCCAAGTATGGAATGCCCTCGGTATGAGTAGCAGTGAGCACCATCTGTTTGCCCGCTCGCATGTCAGTGGGAGGGGGATAAGGGACAGAACGGCAGCCTCTTATTTGGATGTCCACTCTTTCACCCAAGTAATATCGGCGTAAGAATGGATGCGACAGAACCACCCTCCGCTGAGTCAAAGTGTCTGACCGCTGGAAGCCAGAATCAGCCTGAATCCAGCTCTGTAGACGGGCAGTCATTGGCCCCACTTCAGCCTACAAGATTTTTATGTTAATAAATCATTTTTATTTAACATATCTAAAATCATTAAAGCACATACCAGTTCCAAAGAGCATGTATCAAAGAAGGCTCTCAGTTCCTTCAGCGATTTCTTGCGCCGAACAGCGTGAAGACGTGATTTGTACCATCTCCAAGCCAAAGGTGCCAGCCCCAATTCAAGGTCAGGCTGAAGCAGCTCGGGGCGAGTGTAAGGAAAGTATTCGAATGCCCAAGTCTGTGTAAAAGAAGAAAGAAAAAAAAAAAAAGAAGAGTCAGTGAAAAAAGAAAAATCCAGATGTAGGAAAAGGAGAATGTTCCTTACATTACCTCCCAGAAGTAGTAAGTTCCGCTGAGTTTGCAGTGACCTCGACTCAGAGCACACATATCATCATACGTGCGGCTCAGAATAGCACCAGCCCAGTCATACTCCTTTAAATGGGCCAGATTCTCCAAACTCTTCAAGATAGAGGGGTTAAATCTCTCTTTTCTGTTGGACCAGAAGGTCGAAGCAAATAATAGCAGCAAGGTAAATCTGGCTACCTGAGTAGCCGTCAACTCTCCCCGCCCAAATCTAGCATAGATGTCAGGGGCCTGGAGGGATAACCAGCGCCTAGAAATGCTCAACGCGGGAGAAACCGTGCCAGGCTTGACAATCCGGGGCAGGTCCAGCCCAATCAACTCCAACATTCGGTCAGAGGAGATCTCAGACCTCCAATCATCATACAGCTCAATCGGTCGAACTCCGAAAGGGATCCCGGAAATCACAGAAAAATCCGTAGGAGTCATTGTCAGCTCGCCCCAAGAAAAGTGGAAGGTGTTGGTAGTGTCCCACCACCTCTCGGCCAAAGCACCCAATAATTCCTTGTGATTGTTCCGAGCCATGTCAAGGTGTCTTAGATAACCCAGATAAGACGGGCGGATAATTGCACCCACCGGGTGGCTGTAATCAAGAATTTCGGGCGGAATTCCAGCTATTGAACTCTCGCCGACATCCAACTTAATACGGCAATCCTAAAAGGTAAAATGACCTAAGAGTTACTCCTCGGTTCCTTACTAAGGGTAATATCTTAGTGCTTTCCTAGCATGCATACTGATAAACATAATGAGCAAAAAATTACAATTTTGGCCTAAGGCCCAAAAAATCACAATTTGGCCTAAGGCCCAACAAAAAATTCACATTTGGCCTAAGGCCCAATAAAATTCACATTTGGCCTAAGGCCCAATAAAATTCATTGTTTGGCCTAAGGCCCAAAAAATCACAATTTGGCCTAAGGCCCAACAAAAAATTCACATTTGGCCTAAGGCCCAATAAAATTCACATTTGGCCTAAGGCCCAATAAAATTCATTGTTTGGCCTAAGGCCCAAAAAATCACATTTTGGCCTAAGGCCCAAAAAAAATCACATCTGGCCTAAGGCCCAATAAAATTCCCCTTTGGCCTAAGGCCCAAAAAATCACAATTTGGCCTAAAGGCCCAATAAAAATTCACATTTTGGCCCAAGGCCCAAATAAATAAATGAGAAATGAGCTTACCTGGGCAAAGATGCCGGTCACGGAGGCGTGGGTATCAGCTTCCACCGCCAGATTGGCATCATCAAGGGAGATCCCCAGAGACTCCAAAAGGTCTTCATCACTGCTATAGCCTGCCATGGTGAGAAAGTTGAGAGAATTGGAGAAGCTCTTTGTTTTTTTTGAAAGTTTGGAATGAATGAAAAATGAATTCTTAAGCTATTTATAAGGAAAAGGCTAAAAGGCAGGTCTTCCGGACGCGTCTGATTTTCGCCTCTAAAATTTGGTCTTCAAACAACCACCGACGCCCATAAATCATTTTTATGGTTGCCGGTGGGGGGCAACTGTGAACACTCAAATTTTGAGGCTCAAAAGCCTGTTTTCTTCCGGACTGCGAACAGTCCGGCCGGACCGGAGGCCTTTCGGAAAGTTCATCGGAAATATGCCAATATGGTACTTGAAACGTCCGGAAAATTACGAGGATCTCGGAACTGGTCTCGGAATATTTTTTGGAGGTCCGGAACTCCCGGAAAAGCCCCCGGAATAAACCTGCCTGCCCCGGTGGCTCAGCCACCGGAGCCAGCCACCGAGCCGGCGGCCCAGCCGCCGAAAGACCGGCGCTTGGCTGCGGGAAGGCCGCCGAGTCGGCGGCCCAGCCGCCGAGCCGGCGGCCCATCCCGGCGGCTGGGCCGCCGGGCAGGCCGCCGACGAACCGTCGGCCCGGCCGCCGGGCGGGCCGCCGAGACCCGGCGGCCCGACCGCTGAGACCCGGCGGCCCGGCCGCCGGGAGGGCCGCTGATCCGGCGGCTCAGCCGGCGGCCCGGCCGCCGGGCGGGCCGCCGAGCCGGCGGTCCATCCGGCGACCCAGCCACCGGAAACAGTCCGTTTTGCGCCTATAAATACAGGCCTCGGGCCTCCTTTTTTCCACACTCAGTCTGTGTTGACGGACGCTCCTTCTCCCTCTCGCTCCTTGCGAATTCTTTACTGCTTTTTTGCATTTTAATTTAGCTTTTATTGCTTTCTTTCTTTGTTAAGTGGTCATTAAAATTAAATTAATTAATTTCCCTTAACGAGGAGCTTAACCTGGAGTTAAGAAGTGGCCGTCGACTAAATCAGGTACGCAAAACTAAACTCTGTTTTTTTTTAATTTTAGCATTTCATGCATGCTTCTTTTCTACTCCTCTTAAATTCTATAACTGCATAAATGCATTCATACCATTAACTAGGCAAATAAATTGCCTCAATTAAATAAATTTAAGCTAAATGCCCGGTTAATTAATGATCGTGGTATTAAAGTTTAAATTCGACAATATTGGCTAAAACCCTAGTTAATCAATAACTATGGTGAAATTGCCTTTATTTCGAACAAGTTTTGACTTAAGTCTAATTAATCAATAATTGTGACTAAAAGGCCCTAATTAAACACTTTTTTTTATTATGGCAATAAATTGCCTATATTTCAATTTAATTAATCACTTTAGGCAAACAAATTGCCTATAAGTGAAGATTAACCTTTTTAGCGACAAATCGCTTAAATTAAATTTCTTTGGCTAAAAGCCTTCAAACAATTTTTTTTGCCTTAAATCAATCAACTTTGGCGACAATCGCCCAATTAGCATCATTTGGCAAATTAATTGCCTAAACCAATAATTTGGCTTTAAAAGCCTTAAAACAATTCGTTTGGCACAAATGCCTTAAAAATCAATCTTTTGGCAAGAATAAGCCCAAATTAAATTCTTTTGGCTAAAAGCCTCAAAATCAACATTTTGGCACCAAGTGCCTAAATCCTTCAACCTTTTTGGCAAAATGCCTAAACAAAATGCACAAAGCATACACACACTCATGCATAAAGCATCCCATTCAAAGCCCTCTAAAAGAGGCCTATCGAACTACGTTGACTTTGATCTTCCATTCAAACGGAAGTACGTAGGCACGTTCGGGATCTAACCCCGGGCAGCAAGTCGAATCACATAAACATCTTTTTCATTGGTCTAAATTATTTCATCTTCCTTGCAAAACATTCATTCTTAGGTTAGTTTCATCAGCATGACATAGTCTCGGGATCCACCTCGGGTTCGAAGACCTTGCCTTAGACATTGGGCTAATTAATCTAGTAACTAGGTTAATTAAAATTGGAGTCACTTAGGGTTTTTCCTAGTTTACCCTAAAACAATTAAACAAGGTGGCGACTCATACATTCACGTGCATTTCTTCCTTTAGTCACGTGCATTCACATGCCTATGGCATTTTGGGGAGGGGTTCACAGGCGGCGGTAGCCGCTATCGCCGGTGGCGGCAGCCACCGACGACAGCGGCTGCAGTCGCCTGTGAATACCCAAATTTTGAGGCTCGAAGAGCCAATTTTCGTGGACTGCAAACAGTCCGACCGGACCAAAGGTCATTTTGGAAGTTCACCGAAAGTATGCCAATATGGTACTTGAAACGTCCGGGACGTCGTGAGGATCGCGGAACTGGTCCCAGAATTTTTTTCGGAGGTCCGGAGCTCCCGGAAAAGCCTCCGGAACGAGAATTAGCAAAACTACCAGGCACGGCGGCCCAGCCGCCGAACCCAGCCGCCGAGCATCGGCGGCCCAACCGCCGAACCCGGCCGCTGAAACAGTCCATTTCGCCTATAAAAAGAGGCCCCGGCACTCCGTTTTCCTCACTCAGTCTGTGTTGACGGACGCTCCTTCTCCCTCATGCTCCTTGTGATTCTTTACTGCTTTTCTGCATTTTTATTTAGCTTTATTATTTTCCTGCTTTGCTATTTGGTCATTTAAAATTAAATTAATTAATATTCCTTTAACGAGGAGATTAACCTGGAGTTAAGAAGTGGCTGTCGATTAAATCAGGTACATGAACTAAAACTCTGCCTATTTAATTTCAGCATGTCATACATTCTTCTCTTCTACTCCTAATAATTCTATAACTGCATAAATGCATTCATGACATCTTTAGGCAAATAAACTGCCTCAAATAAATAAGTTTAGGCTAAATGCCCGGTTAATAAATAATCGTGGTATTAAAGCCTAAATCCGACAATATTGGCTTAAAATACCTAGTTAATTAATAGCTATGGTATAATCGCCTTTATTTCGAACAAATCTGGCTTAAGTCCAATTAATCAATAATTGTGGCTAAAAAGCTTTAACTCAAACACGTTTTTATTGGCAATAAAATTGCCTACATTACAATCCAGTTAATCAATTTTTGGCAAACACATTGCCTATAAACTAGATTAACTACTGTTAGCGACAAATCGCTTAAATCAATTCTTTAGCAAAATGCCTAAAATTAATCAACTTATTTTGGCTAAAAGCCTTAAATCAATCATTTTGGCGACAATCGCCTAAATAATCATCTTTTGGCAAACAGATTGCCTAAATTAACCTTTTTGGCTAAAAGCCTTCAAATTAATCAATCTTTTGGCTAAAAGCTTTAAAATCAAGCATTTTGGCGACAATTGCCTAAATCACAACATTTTTGGCAACAATTGCCTGAATTAATCTTTTGGCTAAAAGCCATTAAAATCAACACTTTTGGCATCAAATGCCTAAAAAAATCAATCAATCTTTGGCAAAATGCCTAAACAAAATGCACAAAGCATACACACACTCATGCATTAAGCATACCCATTCAAAGCCCTTTAAAGAAGGCCTATCGAACTACGTCGACTTTGATCTTCTAGTAATAGCAGCATAGTCCACGGGCGTGAGAGTCATCTCGCCGAACCCGAATACGAAAGTATGAGTGCAATCGTTCCACCGCTCAATCAATGCATATCGCATAGCCGGCGAGAAACGAGGCTGCGTGCGGCGCAATCCTGCGGCGTAATCTCCAAAGCCTGCAGCGACGACCCGAGCTCGCATAGGCGGGTCCAGCAGATCCCAGAAAGCAGAAGCATCAGTAGCCGATCCACCCGAGCGGGCCTTGCCCAGATTAACTTGTAAGAAAAATTTCGATTTCAATAAATATAAGACTAACAATTGTTCATTTTCTTCTATGGCAGGAAAAATAAAAAATAAAGTTCGGTTTGAACCGTAGCTGCGTCCCGTAACTACAAAGTCGCGTCACGCGCCTACGTAGTCGCGCCAAGCAGCTTTGCCCAAGTTGTGCACTCAGAAGCACAGCTGCGTAGCGCACCTCAGCACTCGCGCTACGCCACTCCACAGCTGCGCCACGCAACTGTTTGAAATATGTGGCCCTAAGAACAGATGCGTCATGCAACCACGAAGTCGCGCCACGCATCTCGCTAGCTGCGTCACGCAAATGTTCAAGACTCTTACACATTGACGAGCAGTCGCGTCACACAACTATTCTTCCAAAGAACAGCTGCGTGACGCCACTGTCGAAGGTACGCAATAGTTCAATTTCAACCTAATTCCACTATGTTTGTATTGTTTTCATGCAATTTTCAGGGCAAAATCAAGTCGCCTAGGGCTATCAACAATCAAATATCAACAAACCAAGTTCTAACGCAGTCTAAAGGGACGATTTTAAAGTTCAAAGGCAAGCTAGGGTTTCTGGCGCCTCGAACAGTTGCGTCACGCAACTATTCACACAAGAACAGTTGCGTCACGCAACTGTTCATGGAAGAACAGTCGCGCCACGCAACTCCTACCTGCGTGACGCGACTGTTGACGAAGGCCTAAACACAAAATTACAGTCCTATTTACTACAGCTACGGATCACAAGCAGTAAAAAAACAAAAAGGAGAAAGAAAATTTTTACTTACCTCAGACTGAAAGCCGCGCATCCGGCTCGTCTCGTACCGGACCGGGAACTCCGTACCCGGCAATGGTAGAAGCTGCAACGGTCGTGTCCCAAGGGTCAGCGGATTTCGGCTCACCGGCACCGGCTCGCCGTCAAAGGTTGGGATATCGGGTAGGGCCTCGAGGGTCTCCATCTCCCGAGTGTAAGCAGAAGCAGGGATTTCTGAAATCTGAGACATCGTTTTCAGTTGAACAGTTCAGAGAATTTTCAATCGCTTAGGGTTTGTGAATGAGTGAAACTGAATTGGTTATGAAAGAAGTTACTTATAGTAAATAAGCTGGGCCCAAGCCCACTCTTCCAGGCCCAAAAAGAGCATCGGGCCCATTATCTCTTTTCAAGCCCAACAGGCCCACACGGCCCATTTCAAAAGCCCACAATGACCCATTCCGGTAACTTGACGTTGATGTGCGCCTCGTACACGTCAGCAATTTTTGTCTACTCATCGCACAGGGGGCAGGACATCAAATTGCCCAGATTACCCTCAGGTGAGTTTTCTTTCGACTACTATATCATAAAAGATATATCTGAAAATGCAGATAACAAATTGTCTGTTAAATCGTTTACGCCAAAATTTTTGCAAAATTTTTCATAAGTAATGCATGGGAACATGTGATGTTCCAATATTTTTCTAACAGAAGGCAAAGTCTGTTCGTACACGGACACTGCTCTTTTTCTTCTGGTGAACAATTTTTCAGGCCAACCGGTGATGGTTTTTCGAAGCCGATAGGTCCTTCTGATTAGTGATGGTGCATTGCGAAGCTAATTAGAACAATTTCAATTTCCGATCAGTGATGTTGTATTGCGAAGCTGTTCGGGACTTCTTCCCCAGTCAATGATGTTGAGTTACGAAGTTGACCAGGGTAAAATTAACGTCTCTCAAGCCGATCAAACCGAGCCTCGAAGATGCCCTTTCAAAACCGACTGGAGCCGACAAAGCCGATCAAACCGAGCTGAGTAGGTGGCCAGATCAAAGCTCTTCAAGCCGATCAAATCGAGCTTCGAAGACTTTGTTACCAAATCAACATTTTTCGAGCCGATCAAACCGAGCTTCGAGGATGTCTCTTCAGATTCCATGGAAACCGACGAAGCCGATCAAACCGAGCTGAGAGGTTGACCAAATCTTCAAAACACTTCAGGCCGATCAAACCGAGCCCCGAAGGTGTCTTCCAAGCCAATTAAACCGAGCTTTGAAGTCATTCACATTTTGGATGGAAACCGACGAAGCCGATCAAACCGAGCTTAGGAGGTGACCAGATGATTGATTCAGCATCTTTCCAAGCCGATCAAACCGAGCTTCGGAGATGATTGCCTGATAGAAGGCGCGTCAATGGACCACTTTAACATTAATCGTTTATACAATTAATGATAAAGTGGGGGGGGCAAACTGTTGACGTGTGATTTTATGCCTCCACCTAACCCAATGATGATATGAGGACAAGGGACAAGGTATCACGATAAACCAGAAGTGTTTGAACCAAAACTTGAATCAAACCGCCCAAAGGAGCCTGACCCATGCTAGGGCTGCGTCACGCAGCCAGTACCTGCGTGACGGCACTCTTAGCTGCGTCACGCAGCTCTAACAGGGCTGACACCTCTAGCGCGCGCCCGTGCAACGGCCTGCATCGTTTGTATGGATACGCGACAACTTTACGAAAAGTAAGTCACGTCACGCAGGTTTACGGGTGCGTCACGCAGCTTCTACCCGCGTGACGCGATTGCCCTGTTGCCCTAGCCATATAAATACAACATTTCACAGCAAAAACGGGATTTTTGGACATTTTCTCTGATTCTTGGCTCTAAAAAAATTGAAAAGCTTTAACCTAAGTTTACAAAAACGGCTAGGGTTTTCTTCCCCAAGAACTCAAGTGAATAAACTTGAGGAAGATCAAACCATTAGACATTTTTGGTTTTGGAAATCAAAAGAAAAACAAAAAAAAGATAAAGAGAGCAAAAGAGAGAAAAGATAAAAGGAAAACGTTTCCTTGATAACCACGCTTCTGGAATCGTGATACAACATCTCTAAACTAACTTCAGTGCATGCAATCCTCAAATCTGAGGGCTAGGTAACGATTCTAACTTCTCTTTTTCATTTCTAATATTCTATCTCTTAAAAATCTCATTTTCTAGTATTTGGTTAGTTTGGTATTGGTTAAACGCCATTTTGAACATTTTTGAGTATTTTTGAGTTGTGTTAAACCATTGTTAACAAAAAATAAATGTAAAAAAAAGGTAGTTTGAAAGGTAGTTGCGGACCAGAGCAGTCGCGTCACGCAGCTACTACCTGCGTGACGCGGCTGTTCATGTCCAAAAGTCTTTAATTCGGACTGGACCACCTGCGTGACGCAGCTATTTGTATACCCAGTATAATTTTATCCTCATATTAGTATTTAAGGTGATATCTTGAATAAATAATCAATAAAGTTGAGGATTTGGAATAAGTCACAAACAGTTCCGTCACGTAGGTAGGAGTTCCATCACGCGACTGTTCTCTATAGAACACTCGCGTGACGCGACTGTTCCAAGTTCCAGTAATATGATAGAGTTCCGTCACGCGACTGTTCTTCATAGAACAGCTGCATGACGCGACTTTTATGGGTTCCAGAATAAAGGATAAGAGTTGCGCCACGCGACTGTTCTTCCATAGAACACCCGCGTGACGTGACTGTTTCCTAGTTTCAATTTATTTTTGTTATTTTATTTTAATTTCATTCCATTAAGTAGATTTTAATCCTAACCCGGAAAATGATCAATTTTGGGCAAACTGAGTCTTAATCAAACTAAATCAATTAATTATTGATGATTATGAGATTTTTAGGATTTATTTCTTATTGTTTATCATTAATTATATTATTAAACTCGGTTTGTGGCCCGCCTTTAACCATAAGGCAAGAGCGGGTCTTTTTATCTTTATTTGATATGTATTATGGGTGGATGATGGATATGATGATTTATTTATGAATGGATGCAATGGATGAATTTATTTGGGACGATTAAATAATTTTCCACATAGGAACTCGGTTTGATTTATTCGGGTTGGGTTTAAATAATTGGCTTTTCTAAAATAAAATCAATTAGAAATTGTAGGTTTAAAGAGGCCGGTTTTCTGGGCATTGGCTTCCAAAGGGCCGACGTACCCAATTCCCTTACCTAGAACCTCATTGGTTCGTTTGACCAGTTTTTCCAAGATAAAAAGGCCTTGAATAAAATTGGATTTAAAATGAAGTCACTTTTATAAAATAAAATTGGAAACGGTCCCATTGCCGAAATAATGGGTGGCGACTCAAATGTTTTATAAGACCGATTTATCGGCTTCGCATATCCAAAAAGATTTTTTATCACCTTCTTCCAAAATAAAAATAAATGAATAAAAAGATGTTTTTCGAAATCCTTCCGGGGTGGGATTTCGACGAAAACAGTACGTGGACGATATGGTCGTTAAATCAAAAACAGCTGAAGGACACACAACAGCACTTGAGAAGTTCTTCCTTAGACTTCGAAAGTACAACTTGAAGCTCAACCCGGCAAAATGTCTGTTTGGAGCTACATCCGGAGTATTTCTGGGGCATATGGTCAGTCGCAAGGGCATAGAGATTGACCCTTCGAAAGCCAAAGCTATTCTGGAAATGCCAGCACCTCGGACAGAAAAGGAAGTTCGGGGTTTCCTGGGGAGGCTACAGTATATCAGCCGTTTCATCAATCAGTTGGCCGATACTTGTGGTCCGATTTTCAAATTACTCAAGAAAGGAGTAGCAGTCAAATGGAATGAGGATTATCAGAAAGCTTTCGACCAAGTCAAGCAATATTTACTATCCTCGCCAGTTTTACAGCCACCAAGGCTAGGAAAGCCTTTGCTATTGTACCTATCAGTGACGGAAGAAGCGATGGGTGCAATGCTAGCTCAACAAGCAAAAGATACAAGGATAGAAAATGCCGTGTATTACCTTAGCAAGAGGATGCTGGAATATGAGCTAAAATACAATAAGATAGAGAAGCTGTGTCTGGCACTACTGTGGGCCTGTACAAAGCTGCAGCACTACCTCTCGTCTTACACTACATATGTCATCTCTGAATCGAACCCCTTGAAATTCCTTATGGAGAGGCCGGTTCTTGACTGTAAGATGGCAAAGTGGGTGTCAGTACTCGCAGCTTATGACTTAAAATTTGTACAGCGGAAGGCAGTGAAAGGCGGAGCCTTGGCTGATCAGTTAGCAGAATTACCGGTCGAAGACCAAATGCCGGAGGTGGAATTTCCTGATGAAGACTTGTTGAGCTTGGAAAGTGAAGTCTGGGAGATGTACTTCGATGGAGCTTCAAACTACCATGGAAATGGGGTTGGAGTCATATTCAAAACTCCTTGTGGAGAATACATCCCGGTTGCAGTTAAACTAGATTTCGACTGCACCAACAATGAATCCGAGTATGAAGCTTGCATAAAGGGGTTAGAAGTGGCCCTGGAAAAAGAGATAAAAGTCCTTAGAGTCGGAGATTCCAATCTGATAGTCTCTCAAGCTCTAAGGAAATGGAAAATTAAGGAAGAGCGTTTGGTTCCTTACCTGCAACGCTTGGATGAATTGGCTCAGCAGTTTGAGGAATTATCCTTCCACTACTTGCCGCGAGCCAAAAATCAGTTTGTTGATGCTCTGGCTACCTCAGCCTCCATGGTTAATGTAGGGGGAGACCAAGTCATTCGACCTCTGACAGTTCGGCTCTAGAAACAGCCGGCACATGTCATGAATCTAGTCGATGACAAGCCCTGGTTTTGGGATATATAGAATTATCTTCAGTATGAAGCCTACCTGGAGGGGTCCAGCAAGACTGATCAACGGACATTGAGACAATTAGCATCTGGATATTTCCTTACTGGGGGAGTTCTGTATAAGAGAAGTTGGAATGGCTTGCACCTAAGGTGCGTTGATGAGGGAGAAGCTCAAACCATCATGGATTCCTTACATAATGGGGAGTCTGGTCCACACATGCACGGGATAGCTCTGGCTCGAAAAATTATGAACCTGGGTTATTACTGGTCAACCATGAATATAGATTGCGTGAGGCACGCGCAGAAGTGCCATGAGTGTCAGATCTTTGCTAAGCCGCAAAAGCAGCCTCCGGTCAATCTAAATCCCATTGCTTCACCATGGCCTTTCGCAACTTGGGGCATAGATGTGATCGGAAAGATCCATCCAAAGGCTTCCAATGGCCATCAATTCATCTTGGTCGCTGTTGATTATTTCACTAAGTGGATTGAGGCAGCTTCTTATTCAGTCTTAAATGCCAAGAAGGCAGCACAGTTCGTTCGTACCAACATCCTTTGTTGGTACGGAACGCCATTCGAGATCATAACAGATAACGGGTCTCATTTTCAAAGCGAATTTTTGGACCTACTGAAGCAAAAGAAAATTCAGCACCACAAGTTTTCACCCTATCGTCCACAAACAAATGGGGCAGCAGAGGCTGCAAATAAGGCTATAAAAGTCATTTTGCAGAAGACAGTTCAAAAGCACAGAGCTTGGCACGAACAATTACCAAAAGCCTTATGGGGATACAGGACCTCCATCAGAATGCCTACTGGGGCAACCCCATATTCCTTAGTATATGGTATGGAGGCAGTGTTGCCTATTGAGCTGGAAGTTCAGTCGGCGAGAATTATCCGGGAAAGCCAGATCAGCGAAGCAGATTGGGCTGAGAATTATCATTTGCAACTCTTGGGTATGGATGAAAAGCGACTGCAAGCAATCCACCAAACTCAAGTTTATCAAAGAAGAATGGCGCGGCATTTTAATAAGAAGGTCAAAGACCGGAAACTGGAAGAAGGTTGCTTAGTCTTGAAGGAAATTATACAGCCAATCATAGAACCACGTGGGAAGTTTCGTCCTCATTAGGCTGGACCCTATGTGTTGAAGAAGATACTGTCTGGCGGAGCCGTTATTTTGACTGATTTGGATGGTTTGGAATTCACAAATCCATGTAATTTGGATTAGTTAAAAAGATATTTTGTGTAATTGTAATCATTTGCATAATGTAAAAAGAGCTACATTAGACCTGATTCTCCTCAGAAAAAAGAAATTATATATCGGAGATATGTAGGCAACCCTCATTGGGCGCGGTCTAAACATTAATAAAAAAATCATTTCATAATTTCATTCTTCTTTGCCAAATAAGAAAGAAAAAAAAAGAAAGAAAAAAAAGAAAGAAAAAACCGCTAAGTCGAAAACCCGAAAGGGCGGCTTAGGCAAAAGTAGGGGCCCGCTAAGCTGAAAACCCAAAAAGGGCGGCTTAGGCAAAAATGGGTAGCTCGCTAAGTCAAAAACCCGAAAAGGGCGGCTTAGGCAAAAATTAGAGCTTGAAATAAATAAAGTTGGAAAATGCTTGGAAAGCTAAATGACATTCTCAATTTAAGCTAAAAAGTCAAATCTCATTCCAATAGCAGCCCAAAGTCAGGCGGAAAGCAAAAAGTCCAAATAAATAATAAAGTCTAAACCAGAATCTCACATAAAAAGCCAAAAAGGCAAAACATCCAAAATCCAAAGCCAAAACAAAAAAAAAACAACAATAAAGTCCAAAAGCCTATATGAGTCTAGGTGTCCCGTCTCCTCCGTGGAGCAACATCCTCTGAGTCATCCCTAGCTGTTAAACTCTGTCCAACCTCGCCTGTCCGAGGAGCCAGCACAATCTCCTCACCAGTCCCAACCTCATCATCAGCGTCAGCCCAAACCCAACCTTCGAGTACACTCAGCAGTGCAGTCCTCCTTGGTCTCTCAATCGGCCAAACAGCAGTAATGAACCAAGCCCGATACTCAGGAGAAGTCTGAACACTGGCAGGATTAGGTAAAGGCCTAACCATACGATGATCTCTAACCCAAGCCCTAAGGACGGCTCGGGTAACGCCCGGGGTAATGGCTGAATCAACTGAAAAGTCATCCATAATCGGAACAGTATGGTCTATCCCCATTTGCCTCAAAACGCGCGACGCGCAGTACCAAGTACAGTGTGTGAGGCCTAAAAGGTAAACCCAAGAATGACGAAAGCTGACCTGAATAAAGCAGGTGATGTTGTACCAGGAGATGAACCACAATATCTCATTTGGACCCAACTCAATCAGCCATGAAGTCCACGCATCAGTAGATGGGTGTGTGATCAAAATCCTCCGCATACGATACTGAGTGGGATTATAGGGCAAGAGAGTAGGGGTAGCAACCACTTGAAGGTGGTCCTTCAACCAGACCTGAGTAATGGATCCTTTCTATTACAAGGAAATAAAAAAAAAAGAGAAGAAAATGAGGAAAGATAACAAAGGGAAATACCTGGAGAATGATGGGAGAGATTGTCCAGTCATCGAACCCTAAAGCAGCCTTGTCAAGACTCCTAATAGTCTCGGCCAGCACAATGCCGCCAATGCAGCCCATATCCTCCATTTGCCGAACCATGGGGCAAAGACGCAAATCCCCAAAGCCTGGGTCCTGGTTAAACAAGAAGCCAGCCAGTAAACAGAAAACCAAGGCCCGCATCCTCAGCCTAATCCGGTCTGGGTCGTCTGGGCAAGCCTCTGAGAATTCATCAATCAGGGGCAACAAGATTGCTTTCTGGTCATCGACAATCATAGCCCTAGCTTGGGGTCGGCTGAACTGAAACAGGATTTCAAATGACCTAACATACCCGATTTTTACCTCATGCTTGACCAAAGGGGCATTGGGGTCACACCCTATGATAGCACAAAACTCCTCAAAAAGAGGGCACATCTCCTCCATCATGGCCCCAAACCGGACAACGTGGGCTTCAGGGTCCCAAAGTCTAATGCAGGCCTGTAAAAAATCTCAATCAACTATTACACCCCTAAGAGTAATAACAGGAGAAAGACCGTACCTCCCCAAATTGATCTTTTCAACTTTGGAGAGACCCCTAGTCCAGCTGTGCATGCTATGGTTGTAGAAGGGATTCATTGTTTTTTCGTTTATTTTATTTCTTTTTTCCTCCTTTTGTTTATTAAAAAAAATAATAAATAAATAAATATAATAGAAAAAAAAATAGAAAAAAAAAGAGAGAGAAGAAACTGACCGGGAACTGCTTTTTTAGCACAATTTTCGAGAGAACAAGTGAGTGAAAGAAGAAAAGGGCCAAAGGTGGCGGCCACCGCAAAAAAAAAAATGAAAAAAAAATGTTTTTTTACATACATATATATATGTATATAATTTCCAGTGCAAAAAAAAAAAAGGAAAAAAAATGTTCTTCTCTTAAAAAAAATGTATATATTTTCCATAAAATGGGCGGAAATAAAATCCTATTTTCTTTCATATTTGATAACCATGCAAACATATTTTCAGTACTAACCAAAGTGCAGGTACAAATAAAGTTCAGTTCAGAAAATACAATAAGAGAAAAACAAAGGAAAGCTAGAAAATCTAGCAACTATCAGCGGCGGGGCCTCCTCCTCCTCTGATCATCAAAGGCTATCTGAGTCCAGGACGCAACTAGTTCTTACTGCATCCCGAGAACCAGCTCCATCATCTGAGTGACCAACCCGACAGGAACCTAGAAATCATACAAAGGAAAATACAAGTCAATCTCAAATCTCTTATGAATCCTTTTTGTGAGAGAGATGTCAGGCTTTACCTCAGTGATATCCTCGGAAGGAAGAGTCGGGTGATCCACACCCTTTAGGGAGACTTCTCGAAGAGCTGGAGGGCTGTCCGGGACAAAGTAAGAAATACTGTATGGTAGACGTAGATTGGCCAGGTCTGGGTGAAGTGACCCGGTAGCCTCCAAAATAGCCCGGGGAGCCCTGAAAGGACCTGTCGATCGGTTAGGCCCGGCCTGCGACGGACCCCCAACCGGAGTGGAAGAAGTGGGATCGGTCATGGGCCTCCTCCTTGGAGTCCTAGTCGAGGGACCCAAAGCCCGAGAAGAACGGGTGCCAAGTGGCTGAGAAGCAACCGGCCCCTGAAAATTATCAAGCCGAGATCCAATGGCCGGCATTAAAGAGATTCCGCAGAACTCATCGTAATCTCCTCCCATAAGGAGCTCCACATGTGGAATACCTTCAGTATGAGCAGCAGTGAGTACCATCTGCCTACCTGCTCGCATGTCCTCAGGAGGGGAAAAAGGGACAGTCTGGCAACCTCTTATCTGAATATCCACCCTCTCGCCCAAATAATATCGCCGCAGGATGGGGTGCGACAGGACCACCCTCCGCCGAGACAAGGCGTCTGATTCAGCGATTTCTTGCACCGAACGATATGAAGGTTTGATTTGTACCATCTCCAAGCCAAAGGCGCCAGCCCTGATCCGAGATCAGTCTAAAGCAGCTCTGGGCAAGTGTAAGGAAAGTACTCGAATGCCCAAGTCTGCGAAACACAAAAAAAAAAAGAGAGAGAATCAGAGGAAAAGAAAGACGAACGGAAAAAACAGTAGGTCCCGCTGAGTTTGCAGTGACCTCGACTCAGGTCGCACATATCATCATACATGCGGCTCAGAATAGCACTGGCCTAGTCATACTCCTCCAAATGGGCCAAATTTTCCAAACTCTTCAAGATAGAAGGGTTAAACTTCTCTTTCCTGTTGGACTAGAAGGTCGAGGCAAACAGCAGCAACAAGGTGAATCGGGCCACCTGAGTAGCCGTCAGCTCTCCCCGCCCGTATCTAGCATAGACACCAGGGGCCTGCAGGGATAACCAGCATCTAGAAATGCTCAAAGCAGGGGTGGCAGAGCCTGACTCGACAATCCGTGGCAGGTCTATCCCAATCAGCTCCACCATCCGGTCGGGGGAGATCTCAGTCCTCCAATCATCATAAAGATCAATCGGTCGAACGCCGAAAGGGATCCCGGAGATCACTGAGAAATCCGCAGGGGTCAGTGTCAACTCGCCCCAAGAGAAGTGGAAAGTGTTGGTGGTGTCCCACCATCTCTCGGCCAAGGCACACAATAACTCCTTATAGTTGCTCCGACCCATGTCAAGATGTCTCGGATAGCCCAGATAAGACGGGCGGATAATCGCGCCAACCGGGTTATTTTGATCAAATATTTCAAGCGGAACTTCAGCCACAGAACTCTCACCCACATCCAATTTAACACGGGAGTCCTAAAAGGTAAATCAACCTAAGAGTTACTCCTCGGTTCCTTACTAAGGGTAATATCTTAGTTCTACCCTAGCATGCATACTAACAAAAACAGTAAGCACAAGAAATTTTTTTTAAAATTCACAATTCGGCCTAAGGCCCAAAATTCGCAATTTGGCCTAAGGCCCAAAATTCACAATTTGGCCTAAGGCCCAAAAATCACAATATGGCCTAAGGCTAAAAATTCACAATTCGACCTAAGGCCCAAATAATAAATTATATGCAAACAAAGGTGAAAGGGAGCCTACCTGGGCGAAGATGCCGGTCATGGAGGCGTGAGTATTAGCGTCTGCCATAAGATCGACCTCGTTGAGAGAAATCCCCAGAGACTCGAGTAAATCCTCACCGCTGCTGTAGCTTGGGGAAGCCATAGGAGAAGTCTTGAGGCTTTGAGGAAGTTGAGAGAATTTGAGAGAGCTCTTTTGTTTTGGAGAGTGTAGAATGAATGAAATGCGAATTTCAAGCTATTTATAAGCAAATAACCAAAAGGCGGGTCTCCTGGACACGTCCGATTTTCGCCTCCAAAATTTGCGTTTCAGACAACCACCGATGCCCATAAATCTTTTTTATGGTTGCCGGTGGGGGGCAACTATGAATACCCAAATTTTGAGGCTTAAAGAGCCAGTTTTTCCGGACTGCAAATAGTCCAGCCGGGCCGGAGGCCATTCAAAAAGTTCACCGAAAGCATGCCAATATGGTACTTGAAACGTCCGGGACGTCGCGAGGATCGCGGAACTGGTCCTGGAATATTTTTTGGAGGTCTAGAACTCCCGAAAAAACCTCCGCAGCGAAAAAATAGCAAAACCACAGCCCCGGCGGCCCGGCTGCCGAGCCCCGGCGGCCCAGCCGCCGAGCCAAATTTTGAGGCTCAAAGAGCCAGTTTTCCCGGACTGCAAACAGTCCGGCCGGGCCGGAGGCCATTCGGAAAGTTCACCGGAAGTATGCCAATATGGTACTTGAAACGTCCGGGACGTAGCGAGGATCGCGGAACTGGTCACGGAATTTTTTTTGGAGGTCTGGAACTCCCGAAAAAGCCTCCGCAGCGAAAAAATAGCAGAACCACCGGCCTCGGCGGCCCAGCCGCCGAAACAATCCGTTTTTGCCTATAAATGCAGGCCCGGTGTGACCTTTCAACTCACTCAGTCTGTGTTGACGGACGCTCCTTCTCCCCTACGCTCTTTGCGATTCTTTACTGCTTTTCTGCATTTTAGTTTAGCTTTAATTGCTTTCTTGCTTTATTAAGTGGTCATTAAAATCAAATTAATTAATATTCCCTTAACGAGGAGCTTAACCTGGAGTTAAGAAGCGGTCGACGATTAAATCAGGTACATGAATTAAACTCTGCCTATTTAATTTTAGCACTTCATGCATGCTTCTCTTCTACTCCTAATAATTCTACAACTGCATAAAATGCATTCATGTCAATCATTAGGCAAATAAACTGCCTCAATTAAATAAATTTAGGCTAAGCACCCGGTTAATCAATAATCGTGGTGTTAAGCTTAAATCCGACAATATTGGCTGAAAAATGCCTAGTTAATCAATAACTATGGTGAAATTGCCTTTATTTCGAACAAATTCGGCTTAAGTCCAATTAATCAATAATTGTGACTAAAAGGCCTTAATTCAAACACGTTTTTTTCCTTGGCAATAAAATTGCCTACATTACAATCCAGTTAATCAATTTTTTGGCAAACACATTGCCTATAAACTAGATTAACTACTTTCAGCGACAAATCGCTTGAATCAATTCTTTGGCAAAATGCCTTAACTTAATCAACTTATTTTGGCTAAAAGCCTTAAATCAATCATTTTGGCGATAATCGCCTAAATAATCATCTTTTGGCAAACAGATTGCCTAAATCAACCTTTTTTGGCTAAAAGCCTTCAAATTAATCAATCTTTTGGCTAAAAGCCTTAAATCAAGCATTTTGGCGACAATTGCCTAAATCACAACATTTTTGGCAACAATTGCCTGAATTAATCTCTTTGGCTAAAAGCCATTAAAATCAACACTTTTTGGCATCAAATGCCTAAAAATCAATTTTCAGGCAAAATGCCTAAACAAAATGCACAAAGCATACACACACTCATGCATAAAGCATCCCCATTCAAAGCCCTTCAAAGAAGGCCTATCGAACTACATTGACTTTGATCTTCCATTCAAACGGAAGTACGTAGGCACGTTTGGGATTTAACTCCGAGCGGCAAGTCGAAATCACATAAACATTTCATTGGTCCAGTCACTTCATTCGCCCTGCAAAGCATTCATTCATCGGTTAGTTCATCAGCATGACATAGTCTCAGGATCCACCTCGGGTTCGTAGACCATGCCTTAACATTGGGTTAATTAATCTAATAATTAGGTTAATTAAAATTGGAGTCACTTAGGGTTTTTCCTAGTTTACCCTAAAATAATTAAACAAGGTGGCGACTCATACATTCACGTGCATTTCTGCCCTTAGTCACATGCATTCACATACCATGATATTTGGGGGAGGGGTTCACAGGAAATGCTGGAGAAATTCTTCGCACGGGTCAAGCAGTATAACCTAAGACTCAATCCCAAGAAGTGCGTATTCGGAGTAACAAAGGGAAAGTTGTTAGGTTTCGTTGTAGGACCTAACGGGATTGAGGTCGACCCAGACAAAATAAAAGCCATTCAGGACATGGAACCTCCAAGAACAAAACGTCAGGTAAGAAGCTTCCTGGGTAAGATCTAGTATATCAGCAGGTTTATTTCGAGGTTATCCATCACCTGTGCCCCAATTTTCAAGCTACTGAAGAAGAATCAGCCGGTCAAGTGGAATGAGGACTGCCAGAAGGCCTTTGACCACATAAAGAAATACTTGATGAATCCACCAGTGCTCAGTTCACCAAGACCAGGAGAACCTCTAATCTTGTATCTATCTGTAGAAGATGCAGGAGTTGGAGCAATGTTGGTACAGCCGGACGCAGCTGGAGTAGAAAAGGCGATCTATTACATTAGCAAGAAACTACTGCCTACAGAAGAGAAGTACAATCTGATTGAGAAAACATGCATGGCAGTAGTATGGTCGATAAAGAAGTTTTGGCCTTATTTTGATTCCTTCAAGGTCACTTTTGTCTCCAAAATTGATCCTCTGAAGTATTTGCAGAAAATGCCTACTCTAGAGGGACGGTTGTCTAAATGGTTGGTTCAGATGTCTAGTGTGGATGCGGACTTTGTAACAAAGAAAATGGTCAAAGGTCGGGCTGTGGCAAAATTCCTGGCAGAAAATCCAATTGCAAGTGATGAACCTTGGGAATTGGAGTTTCCGGATGAGTACCTACTATGTATCGAAACAGGAGCTTGGAAATTGTACTTTGATGGATCAACCAGCAGAAATGGAGCTAGAGCTAGTATCGTAATTGAAGCACCTAATGGCGAGGTTACCACGATGTGCAAGAGGCTATTGTTCCCGGTCACTAATAACATGGCGGAATATGAAGCATGCATCATGGGGATGGAAGCTCTCCTTGCATCCGGTGCTAAGGAGGTCGAAGTAATAGGAGATTCATTATTGGTTATTGAACATGCTAACGAGAGATGGAAGGTAGAGGAAGAAAGACTAAAACCCTATGTCGAGTACTTGTTGAAAAAGGCAGCACTATTCGACAAGATCACTTTCACTCATATAGGAAGAACCTATAACAGAATTCCAGACGCCTTGGCAAACTTAGCGTCGGCTTGGCAGGTTTTGAGTAAAGTTCCGAAAAAGCCATTTATCATTACCGCAGCCAATATCACGTGCTATAAAGAACATTTTGTGAACCAGATAGAGTCGGAGGAAGAACCATGGTTCACAGATATCCTGAGGTACATGAAAGACGGTACTTTTTCTGATGATGCTACGAAAGAAGACCGTGCAGTTCTCAGAAAAATGGCTCTGAATTATGTTCTAGCCGATGGTGAACTCTATAGAAGAGCTTGGGACGGAATGTTGCTGAGATGTGTGAGCAAGAGAGAAGGAGAAGACATAATGAGGAAGGTGCATGAAGGAGTTTGCGGTACTCACCTAAGTGGCATAAGCCTAGCAAGGAAAATCATGAGGCAGGGTTATTTCTGGGTGCAGATGGAAGGTGACTGTGTTCGGTATGTGCGTCATTGCAAAGCTTGTCAATATCACGACAATAAAAGCCACTTGCCTGCTGTTGAACTCCACCCGACAACTCCTTCTTGGCCTTTTTTTGCATGGGGTATAGACGTCATCGGCAAAATTTCACCAGCAGCATCCAACAGCCATCAATATATATTGGTTGCAGTTGACTACTTCTCTAGATGGATTGAGGCTCAATCTTACAAAACCTTAACCGCCAAACATGTGGCTAGATTCATCGAACAAAACATTTTCTGTCGCTATGGTGTTCCCCATCACATAGTTATAGATAATGGCTCTCACTTTCAGGCAGACGTTGGCCAATTGCTTTATAGATACAAGGTTGAGCATCACCATTCTTCTCCTTATCGCCCTCAGGCTAATGGTGCAGTAGAAGCTGCGAATAAGGAGATCAAAAGAATCCTGTCAAAGATGTGTGAAAGGTACAGAAGCTGGGCTGAGAAACTTTCTTTCGCGCTCTGGGGGCATCGCACTACATTCAAATCAGTAAACGGAGCTTCTCTTTTTGAACTTGTATACGAAATGGAGGCAGTGTTACCGATAGAGCTTGAAAAGAAGTCTCTCAGGGTTTTGGTAGAAGCTGGTCTGACCGAAGTGGAATGGGTCAAGAAGAGATATGAAGATATGGCATTCTTAGACGGGAAAAGACTGAATGCTCGATTCCAGGATCAAATGAGAAAAAGAAGAATTGCTCGTTTCTACAATAAACGAGTACATCTAAGGGCCTTAAAGAACGGAGATTTGGTGTTGATCAGGTTATTAGACCATGAAGCCCAACATCATCCTGGTGGGAAATTTAAACCCAACTGGCATGGACCGTTTAGAGTTCACAAACTGTTAGCAAAAGGCGCCGCTGAATTGGTCACTATGGAAGGAGAACCTGTCAATCGAATTGTCAACCAAGACCAAATGAAAAGATTCTACGTCTGAAATGATGATTTCGAAAAAAAAAAAAAGGGAGCTAAGTTGAAAACCGGAAAGGGCGGCTTAGGCAAAAATTAAGCTCGCTAGGTTGAAAACCCGAAAGGGCGGCCTAGGCAAAAGTTAGAGCATAAAAAAGATATATAAAATAAAATTTTCAGGAGCAATGCGTGGTACTTAGTTTAAATGCAGAATTCATGCCATGCGTTCTTGATAAATATGTGATTGGTTGCTCAACGCCATCAACCCGACTTGAAGGAGAATAGGAAATCGAGTAGTTAGAGCAAATGACCATTGTATTAGAATAAATTTTCTTTACTTCTGTATAATGTTGGAAAGAAGAAAGATTAATAAAAGATTTGAAAGTCAAAACTTTTCTTCCTGTTTCGGGGTTATGGTCGAAGGATGCAAAACCTTCCTCTCTGCTTACTTGATCCAAGATCGACTCATTTGATCTAAGATGTCCCGACTGTTGGCCCTGCCTAAACCATGAACTCTTTTAAGATGTTGATCAGAGGGACGAGCACCATTTTCTCAGTGATTTCCCTGGAAAGATCAATGTAAAACCACGAATAAACCTTAGCGCTTACATAGGTTCATGCATACATAAAGGAGTTACATTTGTCATTTTTGTTTGATTCGTGCAAGTAGTAAAAGAGACTCCATTCTTTGTTGTTTCCAAGCGTAAGCTTTTGTTTTTACAGAATAACCTTTATTTTATGAGTTTTCATTTATTGACCCAAGGGCAGGAGGCCCAAATAACTAACACGACAAATGATTCCGAAGGAAAAAGTTTGTTGTATGTTGTTGATTCATGTGTGCAGGAAGCAGAAATTAATAAAGACAGAGCCATTGAGGTCATTAATTGAAAGAAAAGCAGATACATTTAAATAAAAGCTCATGGCCCGGGTACAAAAGGAAAAGAAAAGATAACGACTTATTCTAGCAGGGCCTATCAGCAAGGGCCAGTCCTCACAGGGCACGACATCATTGTGGGGTAAAGAACCAGTTGACATATGCAGGTGTCACGGCATCCTGCATCGTTCCTTCATCTAAATACACAGTGTTTCGATTTCACCAACGGTCAGCCAAAGTGGTCAACAGATGTGATGTTATTAGACCGCTTTCGAAGTTATGGATTCGGGGAACACGCTATATCACCCCATACTGACGGCTGATCCTGTCAGGAAAATAGGCCATGGAACGGTCTAGACTGGCATACAACACATAGTTGAGATTCATACTTCCAGTCGTGACCAATCTAATTATCCACCAGGGACAAATCCACCGAATTGTGGGGTTATCCCCAAAGTCGAAGTGTCCTCGAGTCCGAGACCGAAAGTTGGCAGGACCATAGGTTGGAATCAAACGAGCAGGGACCGGAAGAAGCAGACTTAACTTGTCTAAAGCCCAGGCCTGCAGCAATATTGGACAACCGCGATGATGAATATTGAAATTGGTGATATGAAGGGCAATATCCCTCACCTAGCACATCGTTTCTCCCATGATCATCATGAAGACAGTATGACGGTACAGCTGCATGTCACGAACTACTGTCAGAAGTCGAAAATCTCCAATTCCGGGTTGACGGTTCTTCAGGGCATATACATTCAGCAACAAGAAGCAACAAGCTCGAATCCAAGAAGGATCCCAATTTATGGACAGAACCTTGTTGAGAAAGGGCTCTAAAGGTAGACCTTGGTCCGTGTCTATGCCATCAGGGAAATAAACCGGACATAAGGCCATAATCTCAGCTATATTATACCTAGGACTTGGGGGTAAAGCCGGAGTTTCATCTTGATCAGGGTGATGATCCATCACGGCACAAATTTCTTCGTAGGTCGGAGTCACTTTAGAGTCTTCAAGCCGGAAGACCATGGTGTTCGGATTAAAATGAGTAATGAGCCAAGACAAGAAGCCATGATTAGGTTTTAGGTTTTTGAAATACCTTAACGAGGCAAGTTGATCCATAGGGGGAATCTGCCACAAGTCTTCAGAAAGGGATTGGACGAAGGTTGAGACTTGGCTTCTGAAGGCCATGAAAAAGGGATTATCTAAGAAATTGATCTGCTTTGAATGATTGGATGCGAAGGAAAAGTGAAATGAAACGCCCATTTATAGAAGGGTAAAGGGACCGGTGAGTGAAGCATTGTCATCACTCGACTTAATGCACACTGTCAAGAGTAGTTGAAAAGATATTCATGTATGGACTACTTGGGTTGGTGAGCATTTAAAGCCGCACTAATCAATAAGAAGGACGATTTGTACAACAAGGAGGTTGAATCTTTATTACCGCGTTAATCGCCCTGTCAGGTAAGTGATACGATCCACTGTTGTTTGGTGATTGATTTTTGTAGTATTTCGTTTTAAGTCCATTATGTTATTCTTTCTTTATTTCAATTTATTTCATTCATTTTATTTATAATAAATCGGTCCAGGGACCACTAACAAGGTGCACCGTTTTTGCAAACAAACGGGACACCGTCCTCTTTTTCGTATTTTTGTATTTGTGTTTTATTTTTGCAGGAACGAGACTTCGCAATTGTAAAATATAAACACACACAACAATAAAAAAAATGTGTATAAATAATACCATGAAAAGAAAATAAAAATAAATAACTGTACAACCATCCAAAAAATAATGAAAAACTAATAAATGTTCAAAATGTTTAAAATGTCCAAAAATGGAGGAGACGTGGAGTAGGACTACCGCCGCCTGCGGCTCGGACCAGCAACAGTCGGATGGGGTGGAGACGGTGGCGCGCCATCGGAAGAAGAACCATCCTCATCCTCATCGGAAGAGTCAAGCGGGATGCCCTCAACCTCCAGCTTTGTCCGAAGCCGCTCCACCTCTGCCTGGAGTCGGCTCACATCGCTGGACTGGCGAGACTGATGCCTCCGCAACCTCCCATTCTCCAGCTCCTATAAAAGCAGATGTGTGTAAGAAAGTTTACCAAATAATAAGAAGCAAAAAAAAAAAAAGGTAGATATGTGTAAAGTTCATACCACCAACTCATGCCGCTCGGAGTACAGCCGACCAATGTAGGACCGGGCAAACCCGAACCGCTGGCAAACCTCCTGATATCTCTGGGCCGGCACCTGAAAATATGGAACATCCATTAAAAGACTACTCAGGTAAAATACTTCTAACTTTGTAAATTCGGTTTATAACTTACATGTGTAGTGTGCTCAGGGTCCAGCTGCACTGGAGGAGGAGCCTGCCGAAGATCAGCAGGGATGATGATGCCAGATCCAAGGCCTAGACCAGGATCCAGCACTACCTCCATACCAGGTGGAAACGGTACGTCACCCAGCACTACACCGGCCGGTCCAGCCGGGGCCGCCGCGCCACCTGCCTCAGCAGCTGCCTCAGCTCGGTAGTGAGCCGTAGTCTTGTTTGTCTTCCGCTCCTGCATTAAGTTACAGAGAAAATAATGGCATCAGTGGTTTGAAACAGTGAAAATAGTAATAACAGTAAATAAGGCAGAAGATCAGACGAGTTACCTGGGTGTACTCGAGGACCTCGGGAAGCCGACGGACAGGAAATCGTTCGCCGAGAAGCCTCTGTACTCTACCTCCAAGTCCTCCAGGGTCAAGCCCTCCAGCAGACACATATGCCGAGGAGGGGCATGAGGCACCCTCCGCCGTGCTGGAGCTACCGGAGTGTCAAAGACTCTCTCACCTAGGAAGTACCGGTCGGCCCAGTACCCGCGCATCAGCAGCCTCGACCGGGTGTGCAACTCAGCCACCTCCCGGCCCGGGTAGGTCCGCCAGGCCTCACAGTCCCATGGAGTCAGGGACAGCTACAAAAGAAGGAGAAATCAGTATTTGTTGTGTATTAAGATAAAAGAAGAAAAGAAGATAAGCTAAAGATTCAGACGTTCTTTCTGTACTCACATCAGACAGCTCCCGGTCATTAAGGAAGCTCTGCCAGTACTCGGGATCCTCGCCACTGGCATAAGTGTGGTGGCAGTGGGCCAGATAGCGAGGAATCCTCCTAGACTCGACGGGAGAGTCGCCGCTCAGACCGTCCGGATAGATACAGTACTCATAGGACCATACCTGCAGTAGAGAAAGAAATGACATCAGTTAGTTGGACAATTGATAATAACGAATAAAAGGGCAAAGAGTGAAAGAATGTTACCTCCAGAGGTCGGATGAACAGCCAGTTCGACTCACTGCTACCACGGGTCCAGACATCCAGACCGTGATAGAGATGAGCCAAACCGAGTGTGGCCCAGTCAAAGGACCCGACCTGGCTCAGATCCCGAAGACATGCTAGCACTGCCGGGTCTTCCTTATTCTGGGAGGTGCATAGCAGCTGAGACGAGATAATGTAGAATAAGAAGGACCGAGCAGCCTGGTCCCTCTCCTCCCGAGTATACGCAGGAGCAGCAGGTCGAGCCTCCTTCGGCAACTCCCTCCAAGCCTCCAAGCGGGTCTTGATCCTCTCGGCCCAGAACCGAAAGATCGTCTCGTAAGACATGCACCCCTGTACGATGTACCGGGTCTGCATAGTGACACCGAGCAAGGAACGGACTAGCCGGGCCCCAAGAGTGGCCGTCTGATACTGAGCATCCAGTGGGGGAACCGGGCCAGTGAAGCGCAGGCCAGTAATCACAGCATAGTCCACGGGTGTGAGAGTCATCTCGCCGAACCCAAATACGAAAGTATGTGTACAATCGTTCCACCGCTCCATCAAGGCATATCGCATAGCGGGCGGGAAACGAGGCTGGGTGCGACGCAATCCTGCGGCGTAATCCCCGAATCCAGCAGCAACGACCCGAGCTCGCATAGGAGGGTCCAGTAAATCCCAGAAAGCGGAAGCATCAGTAGCCGATCCACCCGAGCGGGCCTTGCCCAGATTAACCTGTAAGAAAAATTTTTCAATTTCAATAAATATGATACTAACAATTATTTACCTTCTTATATGGCAGGAAAATGAATAAAACCAAAATTCGGTTTGAACCGTAGCTGCGTCACGCAACTACAAAGTCGCGTCACGCGTCTACAGAGTCGCGTCACGCAGCTTTGCCCAAGTTGCGCACTCAGAAGTACAGCTGCGCAGCGCACCTCAGCACTCGCGCCACACCACTCCACAGTTGCGTCACGCGACCACGAAGTCGCGCCACGCATCTTGGTAGCTGCGTCACGCAATTGTTCAAGACTCTCCCTCGTCGATGAACAGTCGCGTCACGCAACTGTTCTTCCAAAGAACAGCTGCGTGACGCAACTGTCGAAGGTACGCAACAGTTCAATTTCAACCTAATTCCGCTATGTCTGTGTTATTTTCGTGCAATTTTCAGGGCAAAATCAAGTCGCCCAGAGCTACCAATAATCAAGTGTCAACAAATCAAGTTTTAATGCAGTAAAAGAGGGTCGATTCTAAGGTTCAAGGCAAGCTAGGGTTTCTGGCGCCTCGAACAGTTGCGTCACGCACCTGTTCATTCAAGAACAGCTGCGTCACGCAACTGTTCATGGAAGAACAGCCGCGTCACGCAACTGTTCATGGAAGAACAGCCGCGCCACACAACTCCTACCTGCGTGACGTGACTGTTGACGCAGGCCTAAATACAAAAATATAGTCTTATTACTACAGCTACGAATCAAAAGCGGTAAAAAACAAAAAAAAGAAAGGAAAGAATTTTTACTTACCTCGGACTGAAAGCCGCGCATCCGGCTCGTCTCGTACCTAACCGGGAACTTAGTACCCGGCGATGGAAGGAGCTGCAACGGCCGTGTCCCGGGGGTCAGCGGATTCCGGCTCACCGGCACCGGCTCGCCATCGAACGTCGGGATATCGGGTAAGGCCCTGAGGGTCTCCATCTCTGGAGTATAGGCGGAGGAAGGGATTTCAGAGAGTTGAGACATCTTTTTCAGTTGAAAGTTCAGAGAATTCTCAATTGCTTAGGGTTTGTGATAAGTAAAAGTGAATCGATTGAGAGTGAAAGTTACTTATAGTAAGCCAGTTGGGCCAAAGCCCACTCGACTGAGCCCAAGAAGAGAACTGGGCCCGTTATCTCTTTTCGAGCCCAATACGCCCATGCGGCCCATTTCAAAAACCCACAACGGTCCACTTCGGCAATTTGACATCAATGTGCGGCCCGTACACTTCAGCAATCTTTGTCTACTCACCGCACAGGGGGCAGAAACATCAAATTGCCCAAATTACCCTCAGGTAAGTTTTCTTCCAACTACTGTATTATAAAGCATATATCTGAAAATGCAGATAACAAAGAATGGTGCGTTAAATCGTTTATACCGAAATTTTTGTTAAAATTTTTTGCAAAATAATTAAAGTTATGCCTACAAAGGTGGATATTTTTGGTCCTAGGCCGAAATTCCGGACTGGGTGCAAAAGTATAACCTTTTGCCTTAATATGAATCCCTTTTCATAATTAATGCATGGGAACACGTGACATTCCAATATTTTTCTAACAAGAGGCAAGATTCGTTTGTGTACGGATATGGCTCTTTTTCTTCTGGTGAACAATTTTTCAGGTCAACCGGTAATGGTTTTTCGAAACCGATAGTGCCTTCTGATTAGTGATGGTGCATTGCGAAGCTAATCAGAACAATTTCAATTTTCGATCAGTGATGATGTATTGCGAAGCTGTTCGGGACTTCTTCCCCAGTCAATGATGTTGAGTTGCGAAGTTGACCAGGGTAAAATCAACGTCTCTCAAGCCGATCAAACCGAGCTTTGAAGACTTTGTCATCAAATCAACGTCTTTCGGGCCGATTAAACCGAGCCTCGAAGATGCCTTTTCAAAACCGACTGGAGCCGACAAAGCCGACCAAACCGAGCTGAGTAGGTGGCCAGATCAAAGCTCTTCAAGCCGATCAAACCGAGCTTTGAAGACTTTGTCATCAAATCAATGTCTTTCGGGCCGATTAAATCGAGCCTCGAGGATGTCTTTTCAGATTCAACGGAAGCCGACAAAGCCGATCAAACCGAGCTGAGAAGGTGACCAGACATTCAAAGCCCTTCAGGCCGATCAAACCGAGCCTCGGAGGTGTTTTCAAAGCCAATCAAACCGAGCTTTGAATTCATTCACATGTTGGATGGAAATCGACGAAGCCGATCAAACCGAGCTGAGAAGGTGACCAGACATTCAAAGCCCTTCAGGCCGATCAAACCGAGCCTCGGAGGTGTTTTCAAAGCCAATCACACCGAGCTTTGAATTCATTCACATGTTGGATGGAAACCGACGAAGCCGATCAAACCGAGCTTAGGAGGTGACCAGATGATTGATTCAGCATCTTTCCAAGCCGATCAAACTGAGCTTCGGAGATGATTGCCTGATAGAAGGCGCGTCAATGGACCACTTTAACATTAATCGTTTATACAATTAATGATAAAGTGGGGGGCAAACTGTTGACGTGTGATTTTATGCCTCCACCTGACCCGATGATGATATGAGGACAAGGGATAAGGTATCACGATGAACCAGAAGTATTTGAACCACAAATTGAACCAAACTGCCCTAAGGTGCCTGACCCGTGTTAGGGCTGCGTCACGCAGCTAATACCTGCGTGACGGCACTCTTAGCTGCGTCACGCAGCTCTAACAGAACTGACACTTCTGGCGCGCGCCCGTGCAATGGCCTGCACTGTTTGTATGGATACGCGGCAACTGTACGAAAAGTAAGTCGCGTTACGCGGCTTATGGCTGCATCACGCAGCTTGTGGACACGTCGCGCAGCTTTTACCTGCGTGACGCGACTGCTCTATTGCCCTAGCCATATAAATACAACATTTTACAGCAAAAACGAGACTTTTTTTGACACTTTTCTCTCATTTTCTCTGGACTTCAATATTTTAAGCAGAGATTTTTGATTTACGGCTAGGGTTTCTTCCCCAAGAACTCAAGTGAGTAACCTTGAGGAAGATCAAGCCATTAGATATATAGATTGAAAATTAAAACACAAAAAAAAGGAGGAAACATAAAAAGAGCAAAAGAGAGAAAAGGAAAAAAGAAACGTTTATTTTCCAAAAACTTGATAACAAACACCTCTGGGATCGTAAAGCAGTGTTCCTAAATCAATCAAAGTTTATGCAATCCTCGAATCTGAGGGTAAGGTAATCATTTAAACTTTCTCTTTTCATTTTTAGTCATTTATTTGTTAAAAATCTCATTTTCCTAGTATTTAGTTAGTTTGGTATTGGTTAAACGTCATTTTGCCCATTTCTGAGCATTTCTGAGTTGTGTTAAATCACTGTTAACAAAAAGAACACGTAGAAAGGTAGTTGCAGACCAGAGCAGTCGCGTCACGCAACTACTACCTGCGTGACACGGCTATTCATGTCCAAAAGTCTTTGATTCGGGCTGGACCACCTGCGTGATGCAGCTATTCGCATACTCAGTATATTTTTTTATTCTCATATTTGTATTTAATGCAGTATCTTGAATAAATAATCAATAAAGTTGAGGGTTTGGAATAAGTCATAAACAGTTCCATCACGTAGGTAGGAGTTCCGTCACGTGACTGTTCTTCATAGAACACCCGCGTGACGCGACTGTTCTAAGTGCCAGTACGAATGATAGAGTTCCGTCACGCAACTGTTTTTCATAGAACAGCAGCGTGACGCAACTGTTATGAGTTCCAGAATGAAAGACAAGAAGCTGCGCCACGTGACTGTTCTTTCATAGAACAGCTGCGTGACGCGACTGTCTCCCATCCCCAGTTTATCTTCATTATTTTATCTTAATTTTGTTTCATTAAGTAGATTTTTTTTTTTTAATCTCAATCCGGAAAATGATCAATAATGGGCAAATTGAGTCTTAATCAAACCAAATCAATTAACTATTGGTGATTATGAAATTTTCTTTAGAATTTGTTTCTTATTGTTCATTATTGGTGTTATTATTAAACTCGGATTGTGGCCCGCCTTTAACCATAAGGCAAGAGCGGGTCTTTTAAATTTTATTTGATATGTATGGTGGATGAATGATGGATGTGATGCTTGGTTTATGAATGGATGCAATGAATGTATTTACTTGGGACGGTTAATTAATTTTCCACATAGGAACTCGGTTTGATTTGTTCGGGTTGGGTTTAAATAATTGGCTTTTTTTTTTAAATAAAATCAATTAGAAATTGTAGGTTAAAAGAGGCCGGTTTTCAGGGCGTCGGCTTCCAACGGGCCGACATACCTAATTCCCTTACCTAGAATCGTACTCGGTACGCCTGACCAGTTTTCTTTCAAATAATTTGGCCTTAAATAAAATTGGGTTTAAAATGGAGTCATTTAATAAAATTAAAATAAAAACGGTCCCATTGCCGAAATAATGGGTGGCGACTCAAATGTTTTATAAGACCGATTTATCGGCATCGCATATCCAAAGGTTTTATCACTTTTTTTTAAAAATAAAATAACAACCGAATAAAATCAAATACCGATTTCGCGTTTACGGGGAAAACACAAACTACTCCTTTTCACGTGTTCTTTTTGTCAAAAGTGATTAAAATTAACCCAGAAGAGTTCAACAGTGGGCAAACTTACATTTTATCAATAACAGATCAACCAAACAATATGAAAATGAGAATTTTTAAGAGATAAAATATTAGAAATGAAAAAGAAAAGTTAGAACCGTTACCTAGCCCTCAGATTTGAGGATTGCATGTACTGAGATTGGTTTAGAGACAACGTTTGATGATCCCAGAAATGTGGTCACCAAGTTTTTCACAAAATAAATCGTTTTCTTTTTCTTTCTTCCCTCTCTTTTCCTCTTCTTATATTTTGTTTTTTTTTTTTTTTTGATTTTAAGTCTAAATATCTATGACTTGATCTTCCTCAAGTTTACTCAGTTGAGTTCTTGAGAAAGAGCTCTAGTCGTTAATCGAGAAACTTAAACTTAGAAAGTTGTATTTCTTAGAGGAAAATGAGAGCAAAGTGTCAAAAGTCCCGTTTTTGCTGCAAAATGTTGTATTTATATGGCTAGGGCAATAGAGGATAGTCGCATCACGCAGGTAGTAGCTGTGTGACGTACCCGTAAGCTGCGTGACGTGACTTACTTTTCGTACAGTTGTCGCGTATAAATACAAACAGTGCAGGCCGTTACACGGGTGCGCGCCAGAGGTGCCAACCCTGTTAGAGTTGCGCGACGCAACTTGTTGACGCGTGATTTTATGCCTCCACCTGACCCGATGATGATATGAGGACAAGGGATAAGGTATCACGATAAACCAGAAGTGTTTGAACCAAAAATTGAATCAAACCGCCCAAAGGAGCCTGACACGCGTTAGGGTTGCGTCACGCAGCTAGTACCTGCGTGACGGCACCCTTAGCTGCGCCACGCAGCTCTAACAGGGCTGACACCTCTGGCGCGCGCCCGTGCAACGGCCTGCACTGTTTGTATGGATACGCGGCAACTGTACGAAAAGTAAGTCGCGTCACGCAAGCTTACGGGTACATCACGCAGCTTGTACCCGCATGACACGACTGCTCTGTTGCCCTAGCCATATAAATACTACATTTTACAGCAAAAACGAGACTCTTTTTTGAACATTTTTTGCTCTCATTTCCTCTGAAAAGATAACCTTCTGAGATTAAGTTTTGGATTAACGACCAGAGCTTTTCCTCAAGAACTCAACTGAGTAAACTTGAGGAAGATCAGGTCATAGATATTCTAGGTTTAAGATCAAAAAATACAAAAAGGACAAAAAGAGGAAAAGAGAGAAAAGAAAGAAAAAAAAAAAAAGAAAAACGATTTATTTTTATCAAAAAGTTGGGTGATCACGCTTCTGGGATCGTGAAAAATTATACCAGTGTATGCAATCCTCAAATCTGAGGGCTAGGTAACGATTCTAACTTTCCTTTTTCATTTCTAGTATTCTATCTCCTAAAAATCCCATTTTCATAGTGTTTAGTTCACCTATTATTGATAAAACGTAAGTTTGCCCATTGTTGAACATTCCTGTGTTGGTTTTAATCGCTTTTAATAAAAAGACCACGTAGAAAAGAGTAGTTTGAAAGGTAGTTGCGGACTAGAGCAGCCGCGTCACGCAGCTACTACCTGCGTGACGCGACTGTTCACGTCCAAAAGCCCTTAGCCCGGATTGGACCACCTGCATGACGCAGCTGTTCGTGCGCTCAGTTATATTTTGTTTTATATTTGTATTTAACGTTTCACTGTAAATAAATAATCAATATGTCTGAATATTTTGAATGAACCATGAACAGCTCCGTCACGTAGCTAGGAGTTCCGTCACCCGACTGTTCTAGTCTACAGGACCATAACCAGAGTTCCGTCACGCGACTGTTCTTCATAGAACAGCTGCGTGATGCAACTATTGCAAATCCCAGAATAAAAGATAAGAGTTGCGCCACGCGACTGTTCTTCCATAGAACACCCGCGTGACGCAACTGTCTTCCAGCTCCAGGTTTTTTTTTTATTATTGTTTTGCCTTAATTTCACTTTGTTAAATAAATTTCTAAGCTTAATCCAGGAAATAATCAACAATGGGTAAATCGAATTTTAATCAAATTAAGTCAATTAATCTATTGTGATTATGGTATTTTGAGATTTAATATTTGTTATCTCCTTTTGATTATATTATTAAATCCGGTTTGTGGCCCGCCTTTAACCATAAGGCAAGAGCGGGTCTTTTAATTTTATTTGATATGTATGGTGGATGAATGATGGATGTGATGTTTAATTTATGAATGAATGCAATGGATGAGTTTACTTGGGACGATTAAATAATTTTCCACATAGGAACTCGGTTCGATTTATTCGGGTTGGGTTTAAATAATTGGCTTTTCTAAAATAAAATCAATTAGAAATCATAGGTTAAAAGAGGCCGATTTTCCGGGCGTCGGCTTCCAACAGGCTTCCAACAGGCTAATTACCTAATTCCCTTACCTAGAATCGTACTCGGTACGCCTGACCAGTTTTCTTTCAAATAATTTGGCCTTAAATAAAATTGGGTTAAATGAAGTCACTTTTATAAAATAAAATTGGAAACGGTCCCATTGCCAAAATAATGGGTGGCGACTAAAATGATTTATAAGACCGATTTATCGGCACCGCATATCCAAAAGGTTTTATCACCTCTTTTTCAAAACAAAATAACAACCAAATAAAATCAAATACCGATTTCACGTTTACGGGGAAAATAGTTTGGCGACTTCACTGGGGATTTTGCACCCATTAATCCCCGGTTGCTTTTAATAATTAATGGTTGCAATGAGGAGTTGACTCTAAAAAAGCCTACCTTTCTAAATAAAATTGGTTAGAAAAGCCGATGGAAAATTATTAATCGTCCGTATGTGTTTAACTGCTTTCCTTTTTCTTTCTAGGATTTTTGCATTCTTTCGCATTTCTCTCTTCTCACCTCATTCTACCCGTACTACCCTTCGGTACTGGTGTTAAGTTTGACGGTGGATTTAGCCTAAACCTCGCGTTTTAGGTGCATCCATCCGAGAATTAACATTACTACCAACCGCAAGCCTAGTACCTCAAAGGTGCGTCAAAAGGAGTAGGCCCAACAAAGCCCGAATCCTGTTTGTGGAACCCAGACTTTGTTAAGCCCAATAAGACCAAAGCCAATGCATATAGTTAAAAGCCTTAGTTACTCCTCTAAGGTGTACCCGATTTTGTTTGCTGTTGATATGTCACATTCATTTCCGAGAGTTAATATCGTCAATCTCAAAACCCCTTGTTGGTTGTCAAGATTAGACCAATTCCTAGGAAACAGATGTCGGAATTTTATACCAACGGAATCCGTGTGTGGGAGAAATAAGGTTGGAAGGCATGCATTTCCCAACTCCCGTTCCCCTATTTGATATAAACTGTACATATGTTGTGACATTCATGCACCATGTAACGTTTTTCTTTTTCAGCCATGCATTAATAAGAGCTAATGTTCGGCATGGATGTTTGACCTTGGTTTTGAGACTGGATTTCAAATTCGTTTTGAATAATACTATGCAATCACTTATTGCAAATCAATACCCGAAAGAAAAGGGAGATATAAGGGGGTTGTGATTCCTTCGTATTTTTACATTTCTCGCATTATCTGAAAATAAGTGAGAGATTAGAAAATTTGTAACTAAATAAAATGAAAATCCTGCTTGGGGCCATATGTTCCAAGGCAAAAAGTAAGGATGCAAAAATAAAATACGCAATAACAAAATAATAAAATCCCGCTCGGAAATTCTTTCATTCCGAGGCAAAAGTTAGGGATTTGAGAGAAAATAGTCGATCGAAAATCCAAAAGGAACGGTCGACGACAGATAATGTCCAAAATGTTTAAACACAAAATAAGTTATTGTCATATTATTCACACCGAATTTTTGGTCCAGTCGTTGAAATCGAGATTTTATTTCCATGCTGGCTTTAGCACATTAGAAATGCATTTCTCATCCTATGTGTTTTCATTTTCGCATGCATACATGCAGGACCCTCTTTAACTCAGAAATTTTTTGCCAGAATTGATCCTTCCTGGGAAACTACTTCGAGAGCTTGGCACCGACATCCTGGTCAGCGTCTACTCAGAATATCCCCAATCCCCGAATTTGTCCCGGTCAGTTCAGTAAACTATTCAAGTTCATCAGAATCAGAGCCCAACTCAGATTCAGTAGAAATGGCAGATGATATAGGAGAAGAGCCCGGATTTTCACAAGCTCAGATGAGGGCCATAGCTCAGATTGTGGCTGCAGCTCTCGCCCAAGACAGGGCCCAAAACCAAAATACTCCCCCTTCTAGCAGCCAGCCTGTGGTTGAAGAGAGGCAAATGCCAGACCCCGTGTCAGATAATCACACTTCTGTGGGAAACGCCACACCTGTTGAGAATGACGTGCTCAAGCAACTAGCTGAGCTAAAGGAAAGATTTGATAAAATGGCTGCAATGAAGGAAAAAGACCCAGCCACCAACTTTCACATAACTGAATATGTTTTAGACCCGAGCAGTTCTGCCTCATTCAAGAAAGCATACCATATTTGAAGGAGATAATGATCCCCGTTCTCACCTGTCTGAATTTCTCCGAGTGTCACAGATGAACCGGTACAACGAGGAAGATGTTTTACGAGCATTTCCGCAAACATTGCACAAAGACTACCGGAGATGGTATGATGGTCTAGATGAAGAGGTGCAGAAGAATTGGATCAAGTTGCAGACCGCTTTCCTTAATCACTTCAAGACTGACGAGAGTGATGAGTTTGGCTTGCGCAACTTGGAAAGCTTAAGATAGGGGAAGGATGAAAGCTTTTCTGATTACTATAGGAGGTGGAGAACAAAGCTGTATAGAGTTCAGATAAGACCGAAGGATAAAGAATTGATCCGTATCTTCAGTAGGAGCCTGTTGCCCTTCTTCAAGGAAAGGATGTTGACCCAACCTCTCACTGATTTTGCTCTAGTTCAAAGCGTTGGCCTGAACATAGAAGAGCTGTATAAGGAAGAAAAGAAAAAGAACAGAGGGTTTGGCAACTATCGAACTTCCTATGGTGACAGAAATGCCGGAAGCAGCAATCAGAACCAGTCGGGGAACAGTAATGCCATAGTGGGGGCAGTTAATGACAGAACTAGAAGAGAATTCACTGATTTAGGGAGACCTTTGAGCACAGTGTTAAGATCATGCATCAAGAATGGAGTGCTGTCGAAGCTGCCAGTCGATCCGACTAAGCCCATGCGAGGGAGGTATATGGATAGAAATTGTGATTATCATCAGTGCAAAGGGCATTCAACTGATGAATGTTTCAAATTGAGGCACGATATTCAAGATTTGATTGACAATGGGAAGATTATGAAGCCTTCTGACAAGAGCAAGCCAAGTACCAAGAACAACCCGCTTCCCCAATATCAGTACAATTATCCATCCCGTAAGTCTCAGTCGGGTGGATCGGTCAATGCGATCGGGAGTGGATTACCAGAAGAAGTGGTATTGGCAGAAGCAGAATGGGAAGAGCGGATGTGCGCAATGTTGAACATATGGGATGACTGCAGTAGTGATGAGGAAGAGAAGGTACTAGTAAAGATCGAGATCAAGAAAAGCATCACGGTGAAAGTGGGTGATGTACCTGAAGATGAAGATGAGCAACTACAGCTTGCCATTCAAAAGAGCTTAGCTGATCAAGAAGAACAGTGGTACTATAGCAGTGAGGAGGAAGTGAACGAGGTAGGTGTTCAGAGTTTGACCCGGAGTGGGCGAGTATACAATCCCGAGAGCAGCATGCAGGCTAAGGGGAAAGAGGTTGTTGTTGGCGGAATGAAGAGAATGATAGAGAAAGGCGAAGAGGAGCCAAAAGAAAAGAAGAAAGAGGAAGAGGTAGTAAAAGGACAGAAGAAGGCTGTTGAGGTTGGAGAAAGCAGTCAGAGTAAGGTGCCTAGTGGGGTGACCGCCAGCTCAGTGCTGAGTCAGTTGCAAAGAACAAGAGCTGATATTTCTATATGGGATTTGCTGATCGCATCTAAGGAGCATAGAGAAGCTTTACTTGAAGCCATGACTTTTGTCAGAGTGCCAGCTCGAATTCAAAGTGTTGATATGATCAATGTGCTACAGCGAAGAATAGGCGAAGTCACTTTTTTTGACTCAGACCTTCCACCAGAAGGAAGAAACCACTGTAAGTCGTTGTACATTCAAATCACCGTCAATGGACGAGATACCCGGAATGTGATGGTGGATAATGGATCAGCATTGTGTGTATGTCCACTGAAGATGCTGTCTAAGTTTAAAATCGAGGAATCAGAGCTTGAGCCATCAAACATGGTGCTTATGATAACACTATGTAGAATGCAAAAGGGACCTTCAAAGCGAAAATATCCACATGGGTAGTGGAAAGCTAGGTAGACGTGGTTGTGCTTGACATTTTAGCCAACTATGCTCTTTTGTTGGAAAGACCCTGGCTTCATCCTTTGGGTGCAGTTCCATCCACCTTGCACAGAAAAGTAAAAATTCCATGGGGTACAGATGTGGTGACAGTCAACGCGTAAGAGGATCTGAGTGTGGCAACAGTGGAAGGTTTAGAGCTGGCAGTACCGTTATCGGGTTTTCAAGTGGCAGTAATTGATGCGTCCCCCACCAAGAGCAAAAGTGCAGTGAATAGAATGAGTCCTTTCTCTAGGAAGATGATGAAGAAGATGAATTGGCAATACGGCAAGGGTTTAGGCCGGGAGCTACAAGGAAGGTTTGAACCTCTCTCATCGGCATTGGGGCAACAAGACAAGCGCGGATTGGGCTATTCTGAAAATAGAAAGAAAGAAAGATATGAGATTCGGTCTCCAGTCAGAGGGCCAAACTTGAATCAGATCTTCTTTATTCCACAAGCTGAAGGGGAATTTCAGAGTAGGGGAAAGACCTATCCCGGCTTGGAGATATTTATGACCGATTATGAGGAGAAGCTGGTCAAGTCGCCCGGACCTTCCTTGGAACAGCTGGTGGATGGGACTGAATTCATGGTATGTATGACAGAAGCGAGCACTGAATCTGAGTGGTTGAAGAAGATATCCAAGTTTGAAGACTTTCTAGGGATTGGGGATGAAGCTTCAAAGCTGGCGCAAGAGCAAAAGGCCAAGGCGCACATTCTCCAGTCGGTTCTAGCTGCCGACGATGACGAAGAAGCGGAGAGGAAGGCATTGAAGGTGAAGCTGGTAGAAGAGAAGATAGAAGCTACCCCGGCGGAAGAAGAAGGAGTTGCAGATGTCGATGAAGTAATCCAGGCAATAAAAGACACTTGTAATGAATGTATTGAACAGACAGTTAATCCTGTATTTTGTTTTTCTGATCCATGTTTTGAGAACACTATGGATGGTTTTCCTCTTTTATTTCAATCAATGGAAGTGAACTTTGACTATTTGTTTTCTTGTTTTCCTAATTGTCACGTTCATGGCATTAATTATACCACTCGCATATTTGACATAAATGCATTGCATCATTTTGCATTTAACCTAAGCACCATTGACGATCCTAAAATAATCGAAATCGGATCAGACTTTAAACCTGAGCTCAGACAAGATCTTCAAGAA